>NC_053499.1:31290525-31560525 GCF_905171775.1 Rana temporaria | reverse complement strand
CTGAGAAGTCTGTCCATGATCAGGTTCACTGGGGCAACCATGGAGCACATAGGTTTTCATATTTGTGTGGACAGCCTCTGTGTTGATATATACATTTTTCTATCCGCAGTGTATGACTGACATTAATCAATTCCCCCAACTGTAGGAGGATCCTCCAGACTTCTAATGTATCAATATTGATTTATGTGCCTGAAACAGGCCTCTAGTGTGGTTTTCCCAATCAAATTCGTCAAGTACACTAAGCAGGCAGGATTTGGGGTCAAGAGAAAGGGCCTATGAAACTCCATATTCAGGATATCCATTACCCTCCTCCAATATGGGTTTAGTTTTGGGCATCTCCACAGCAAATAGTTTAACCACTTAAGCCCCGGACCATTTTGTTGGTCAATGACCAGGCCACTTTTTGCGATTCGGCACTGCGTCGCTTTAACTGACAATTGGGCGGTCGTGCGATGTGGCTCCCAAACAAACTTGACGTTATTTTTTTCCCACAAATAGAGCTTTCTTTTGGTGGTATTTGATCAATGCGGTTTTTATTTTTTGCGCTATAAACAAAAATAGAGCGACCGTTTAGAAGAAAAATCTATATTTTTAACTTTTTGCTATAATATCCCCAAAAAATATATAAAAAAAAACGTTTTTTTTCCTCAATTTAGGCCGATGCGTATTCTTCTACATATTTTTGTTAAAAAAAAACGTAATAAGCGTTTATTGATCAGTTTGCGCAAAAGTTACAGCGTCTACAGAATAGGGGATAGTTTTATGGCATTTTTATTAATATATATATATATATATTTTTTTTTACTAGTAATGGCGGCGATCAGCTATTTTTATCATGACTGCAACATTATGGCGGACACATCGGACACTTTTGAAACATATTTGGGACCATTGTCATTTTTACACCGATCAGTGCATATAAAAATGAAAAGTGAAAATGACGCTGGCAGTGAAGGCTTTAACCACTAGGTGGCGCTGAAGAGGTTAAGTGTGCCTAGGGGTGTGTTCTAACTGTAGGGGGGGTGGGCTTACTGTGACACGACAGTGATCACAACTTCCGATTACAGGAAGCTGTGTACACTGTCCTGTCACTAGGAAGAATGGGGAAATGCTTGTTTACATCAGCATTTCCCCGTTCTTCCTCACCATGACAAGATCGCGTGTATGCCTGCAGATCGAGTCCGCGGGACCCGCGGTCAGATTTACGGAGCACAATGCTGGCTTCTTAAAGGGGACGTATATGTCCTTCTGCCTGTCCGTGCCATGCTGTCGATGTAAATAGTCGCTGGTTGGCAAGCAGTTAAAGGGGTTGTAAAGCTTCGTGTTTTTTCACCTTAATGCGCCCTATGCATTAAGGTGAAAAAACACCTTGCACTTTCTGCCCCCGAGCCCCTGTTTTATTTACCAAGCCCTGAACTTCCGGCGGCGTGATCCCACGTCGCTTTCCAAAAGGCTTGTCGGATCTTCATTGGTTAGATTTCTAACAGCGCAGCCATTGGCTCCTGCTTCTGTCAATTAAATCCAATGACGCATCGCGCCGGGGGGCGGGGCAGAGTCATACACTCGGCGGCTATGTATGATACGGGAGCGCGCCTGTAATGTAACTCCCTCGGGAGAGAGCTTCCCAGAGGGGGTTAGCTCTTGCGGCTAGGAGCCGCGAGAGTCGGGACCCCGGAAGAGGAGGATCGGGACCACTCTGTACAAAACGAACTGCACAGTGGAGGTAAGTATGACATGTTTGTTTTAAAAAAATATATATAAACCTATAGTACCACTTCAAGTCACGGGATCTTTAATAAAGGGTCAATGATGACATTATAGTCTTTGTTGCTATTGGGGGCATCACAGTTTGAGGGAAATCCCCATAATGGATTACAGACAAAAATAAAAACTTGCAGAAAGGATAGCATTTGCCTACTGTATCCATAATTAAAAAAACAGTGGTTAGGCTTTAAATAAAATATTCTACTTATTGAATTATCCAGAGTTCTTCTTTAAGTGGTCCCTCTCCCAAAAAAGCTACTTACAGAGCGTCTTTTTTTCTATGGAATAATGTACAGTCAGCTGTATAAGAAAACACACCTTATGTGGCCTGTTCAGTTCCAAGGGTGTTACTAAGCAGCACCTGCCCTGGGAATTAATAGGGTAATGAAAACTGGAGGTGAATCAGCCATGCCGCAGCCTTTCTCTTGGGAGGCTAATGAGGTTCTATTTAATGTGTTATTTTCATTATTCCATTTGAAATGTTTAAATATTAATTTCCTGAAATATTAATGGCTGGGTGCTTTAGAAATCACTAAAGTGAATACACATCCAAGTATGTTTCAGTGTAAGGAAACTTTCCACAGTCCCTCTTAATTTTTGATGTAGGTGTTGTTATTGACTGGCCGACAGACTCATAGAGCTGACACTTTCTAAGTCCATAGAGAGGTTTGCAGACAATGGTGCAGACATTTTTTTTTTCAAAATTACATTGTGAGGAAGCCATTTATTTCATTGTTTTATTTCCTGTTGGTTAAATGTTTTTTTTTTTTTTTGCTATCAGGGATCAAGAAACCTGACCTGCTACTGTGGGAAACAGGGTTTTAATT
The DNA here is from genome assembly GCF_905171775.1 of Rana temporaria. NCBI lineage: Eukaryota > Metazoa > Chordata > Amphibia > Anura > Ranidae > Rana > Rana temporaria. The sequence continues at coordinate 31,557,934 of NC_053499.1, read as the reverse complement.
TTTAAGTGATTTTTTATTTTCTGCTCTGAAAAACCATGCTGTCTTCCACCCTTTTGCTTAGCTCTTATTTCTGATTCTTTACAAATTTATGTGAATTTTTATCATGAATGCTACACTTACTGTATATGTTTGCTATCTTTGGTAAAGGACATACAGCACATGCCAGGTGTCGGCTTAAACTTTTAATGAGAACTGTGTATATGATGATCGCACAGCTTGCAAAAATAGTATTCAAAGCGGAATACTCACCTCCCCCCCAGCAATCTGACGTCCATGAGCTTCAACATCTTCATCTGGCATTCTTCCAGGTTTGGCATCTTCTGCCTTTTTGATTGGTCAGCCTGAGATGACATAAATACTGTTCATAAGAGTTAATTTATCCCAGCAGTGAAGTATGCTGAAAACATCAGGTTCTGCCATACTTGGAGTTAAGCCTCACTTTTTCCTCAACCCTTCCCACCTCTCACCCCCTTTGTTATTAACCGTTCCTTTAGTCCCTTGTGGGAGCCACCAGCCACTGATCTTCTAACAATGGACTGCTGAATAGCAGAAAACAGTACTTGGTGGGGAAGGTTTAGTGCCATGTTGGGCAGGAGTTGAAGCCATGTGCATAATAGGCCCTAGATTTTTGAGGGGCTTTGTTGGCTTACAGGGGTCATTTAGAAGTTACAATTCCATTTGGTACCAGTACTTTGGCTGCATTTTTTTAACACCGCTAATGTTCATTTAATTATTAGCCATCTTAACCTAAGAAAATTGGACAAAATTGTTAAAACCCATCTCTGGGCAATTCCCATTTTTAACTCCAACGTAGAGAAACCCCCACAACCCCCCCCCCCTTTTTTTTTTTCTAACTAACCTTGATCCTGTCAGGAAAAAGTCTTCTTTCAAGTCCAGCGTAGCCTGGCCTCAGATTTTGGGGCAGCAACAAGGAGGAGCTGGCAGGGTTACGCCGCATAGATGCTCACTGCAGTACTGGCAATAAAGCCCACTTAGAAAAAGGTCCACTCTTGCAGTGTCCCTCTCCCAAAACTGTAGGGGTTAAATGCTCATTATGTCTATGTGTAGAGGAATAGGCATTATTACTTACCCTATACCCTGCTCTGGCAAGCTTCAGAGGTGCCCTCTTCTCCAAAAAGCTCTGGTCTGTGATTGGTCCCTTATGCCTCGTACACACGGTCGGATTTTTCGAGAAAAAAAGTCAGACAGGCTTTTTTTTCTCGGAAAGTCCGGCCGTGCGTAGCTTACATCTGACTTTTTTGGTCGGAAGTCCGACAGACCTTAGATAGAGAACCTGTTCTCTATCTTTCCGTCAGACTTCCGACGGACTCACGGCAGATTTTGCATGGTCAAAAGTTTGACCGTGTGTACGACATATTAGTATCATCACGTACAATGCAGGACTATTAACATAGGATTGTGGCTATGGGCAGTTTAGAGAGGAGACTGTGTGGGAGCAGTTGCCCTGCTGGAGGGACCCTGCAGGAGCAACCTTTAGACATGGAGCTAGGCTTTAAAAGGATAGTTCACCACCACTGTAGCTTTGACTAAAGATGAATAATTCCCTTGCTATAGGTGTAGGCAGGGCCGTCTTAATAGCATCATGGGCCCCTGGGCAAAGTAATGCTCTGGGGCCCCTACAATGATGACAGTGCAGGTAAACAGACATTAGGTAGGTAGGAGGCAGACTGCCTCCCCTTTGCATCTATCACACCATCCATCAGTACCATCATGGGGCCCCCAATTTTACGGCAGTGTGGGCTCAAGGACCAGCTGCTTTGGGGAAAGTGCAGGGTCCCCCCATGCAGCTGGGGCCCCTGGGCAGTGCCCAGGTGTGCCCTCTCATTAAGACAGCCCTGGGTGTAGGCCATTTGTATACCTTATGAAGCCTGACTGGAATACTCCCAGGCTGTTGCTAAGTACTCCCAGGATGTTGCTAATAAGGCCTAGTCATCATTGCTCACCTACACCAATCTTTCTTTGATTAAAACCCCCTCACATGCTCTTTCTCTCCTCTGATGCATTAGCTCTGAGCTCAGCATTTGAGTTCACTCCTGGGATGGTGGAGGTGAGCAGTGATGACTAGACCTTACTTGGCAACATCCTGGGAGTATTCCAGTCAGGATTCATAAGGTATGTATATGGCCTACACCTATAGCAAGGGCTTTATTTCACTTTAGTCAGAGCTGCACAGTTTAGATTTATCTACAGACGCCCCTTATCTGCATAGGCCAGTCGTTCTCAACTAACGCCTGTCCTCAAGACCCACTAACAGGCCAGATTTTAAGTATTACCTTGAGGAGATGCAGACTAGAATACTTCAATTACTGAGCAGCAAATTATATCACTTGTGATGTATTTCAGTTATCCTGGCCTGTTATCCCGAATTGAGAACCACTGGCATAGACAGTTTTGTAGTAAAGGTGAACTACCCCTTTAAGGACACCGACCAATCAGTGCACAGCAAGCCAGCATTGGTGACTGGTCTAAACAGAACATGCTAATGCTCCAACAGTTATCTGCAACATTTCCTGATCAATTAATGCTGAAAATAAGGTGGGGATTGCTCAAGGAATTGTCCCAAAAGTAGCTGGAAAACTTGCTTATTTTTCAAAAAACATTTGTCCAGACAATAGATTTACCATGTTATTTTTAGAGATCAGAAAACACCTACTACTAAAGATTGTAAAATGGTTGTTGTATAGATAGGAGTTCATCTTTGTTCAATCTTCAAAATGAAAATCCACTCTAATATGCAGTAAAATTAGCCCAGTTGTGTTGAATCCTAAGTGCATCCTTCACATTATGTACTAGGTTTAGCGAATTACAGACAATAAGCTATTGTATATTTTAAAATATTACAGGTCATAGACATTAGAAGATGATAAAACATTTCTATAATCAATCAGATTTGCTAATTCAAAAATAGAACTTAGACCTATGATAGATCCAAATAAATTACATCAGAAAGAGTTACATGTGAAATAAATAAACCAATATGAAAAGTGGATGATGTCACGTGTGATGAAATGCGTAGAGAAGAGCGACGCGCTGATGTCATTGCAAGTTTTCCGGAAGCGCGGGTGCTGTTTACCTGGCCGGAGGGGATCTTTTGAAAAAATGCTTTTTAATCTTACGAAATGTGAGTGTTATTTTAATTGAATTACTAAATAAGCTGATGAGGTTATACGCTATCGGAGCATCTATTTTGGTTCTCATGTTTTTTATATATATATATATATATATATATATATATATAGGTGGTGACACCTAAGTGACAACCATTTACAGCCACCAGCCAGTGGAACAGCCGGAGGGACCACCATAAGACCCCTTTCACACTGAAGCGTTTCAGCGGTAAAAATAGCGCTATTAATGGACCCTTTTACACTGAGTCCTGCAAGGAGCAGCTTTTGAGCGCTGAAAAAAATGCTCCAAATACACCCCTCTCCATTGAAATGAATTGAAAGCGCTGTAAAAACGCCTTACCCTTTCACACTGAGGCGTTGCACTGGCGGGGCGTTGAGAAAAGTCCTGCAAGCAGCATCTTTGGAGCAGCTTTTGGGCGCTGAAAAAAACGCTCCAAAAAACGCCCCTCTCTATTGAAATAAATTGAAAGCGCTGTAAAAACGCCTTACCCTTTCACACTGAGGCACTGCAAAAATGCCCTAAAACGTTAGGGTCTTAGCGGTGCTTTACCAGCACATTGGGATTGCAGGTGAGGCTTCGCTCGAATAACGCTCGAAAAATGCCCCAGTGTGAGAGGGGCCTTAGGGAATCCAAGGCTGGGTGCAAGCTTGTTTGGCTTCTCTTTAGTTAGAGAGTCACTTGTCAGTTGGTAAATGTGTATTTTACTCATCTGGTTGTGGCTTCACAATTTGAACGTTTTCCCTATTGGTGATGGAGGTGAATCACATGGTTAAAACCGTTTGAACACATTTTTTTTTATATAATATATTTTTTTACTTTTCATATTGGTTTATTTATTTCACATGTAAGGGCGACTCTTTCTAATGTAATTGTATGGTGACTCTGTATAGTATCTCAAGGTAGAGTTGCTGCTTTTTATTTCAATTCGGTTCTAGCACAATTTGTTTGGTAGCGCAGTTTCTTTTTGGTATTTAAAGCCAAATAAATGCTTCTCACATTATGTTTGTTTGAAATGTCTGTAGTACTTTTTGGCATTCACCTATTTCAATGCCATAATATTTGTTATGCTTAACATAATGGTAAAAAAATAATACTAGCCATGAAGTAATTCACTGGCACAGATGCCGTATATTCTAAACCAAACATCAGATTTCCCTCTATTTGAGAAGGAAAAACCAAATAGTGGGTCTGTGTCCCAACACAGTATGGAGACAGAGTCATCTGTTCAGACATATGGATTGTTTGGCTACCGGACTCTGTTCACTGCATTAATACCCAATGTCCAGGAGTGGACACAACTGTTCACTAAACAGATGAGTTTGGAAGATGGTTAATGAAGATGCCAAAGTTTTTTTTTTTTTTATTCCAAGAGGGAATAATGAAGCAAGAAAAAAAAATAGCTTGTCTATTGTGTATGTAATTTAGTTTGCACAGAAAACACACATATATAAATATATATATTGTATATAATAAATGGATATTAAAAATGTATCTTGCTATTGTAACATTTACTAAGCACCAGGAATACACAGCATTCATTTAGACTTGAACAGTTATCTATATGCCAAAACATTTTTTGGTTTTGTTTACTTTCTTTCCGCTCTCTTATGCGATTCTGACTTCAATTTAAAAACGACAAAAAAAAAAAATCGAATTTAACTGCCCCACGGACATGTACTGCGGTAGGGCGGCCCTTGAGCACATAATCACGTACCTGTACGTCATTCTCATTTCCGGTTCTGGGCGCAAAAAAAACCCCCATAAAAATATCATGTAGTTTGCACAAATCAATCAATATACGCTCATTGGGATTTTTTTTTTTTTTACCAAAAACATGTAGCATATGTTTTTATGGATATGTTTTATAGCAGAAAGTAAAAAAAAATATTTTCAAAATTATCTTTTTTTGTTTATAGTGCAAAAAATAAAAACTGCAGAGGTGATCGAATACCACCAAAAGAAAGCTCTATTTGTGGGGGGAAAAAAAGGACATCAATTTTATTTGGGTACAGCGGCACACGACCGCGCTATTAAATTAAAGTTAAATTAACACAATTCGGTATCGCAACAAATGGCCTGGTCATGAAGGAGGTAAACCTTCCGGAGCTAAAGTGGTTAAAGCAGACATGCGTGCCTGTCATGCCACTCGTTCCTCGGTTATTTGGCAAAGCCACCAACAGAATCTTTAACATCCTACACACTTTCAGGTGTATGTCGGGTGCCTGTATCCACTGACACCTTCTGTGGTTTTATCCACTAGCTTGTGGGCTGGGCTTACTGCACCCAATTGGGGACCTGGGGAAAGTATTCGCTAATGCCCCCAAAGGGTGCACTGAGGCTGCCATACAACTCAAGGCTGGCATTTAAGGTAACACTTCAACTTAAAAGCAATGCTTCCCCACAAGTTATACATAAATAACTCCTGGTAATCCTGGGCCCAACATCTTTACTCTTGACATTGTTCACCCCAAATATCAGTTCCTTATTACACTCTATGCATTACAGATAACTGTTATACACTTCATAACTCTTCTCTCACTTTAGTTGTGTAGAATTTCTGAGCCAGTTCTAAACTCCACCAGTCCAGTAACCCGTCGCCTCACTCCCAGTGACATTGATTTGTATGTGTCAATCCATCTTCCTTGACTCTCAGGCTGGGTCCCTTGGTCGCCCTGTGCTGTGATATTGGACCCAATATTGGGGTTCCAATTGCTAGGGAAGAAGCCGAAGCATAAAAGCTCCTTCACTACCAGGACCTCTGTCACCTTTTGCCAAGTCACTGCTTCACGACCATTTGGCTGCTTATGTACTTTACACTAGTACGGTAGTCATTAGCAGCAGCAATATAACCTCCTCCATGTTTGACATCTGTACTGCATATTCCCTAACTTGTTTTGTCCCCTGAGTGAGTGAGTACCGTATTTATTCGAGTATAACGCGCAAAATTTTATACCCAAAAAATAAATCAAAGTTTGGGTGCGCGTTATAAACGAGGACTGGGGTGGGGTGGCAGTGGCGGGACCGATACCGAGTATTAGCGGGAGTACTCGTACTCCCGCTAATACCGCCGATACTAGAATAGAATACTTTCCCCCTCCCTCCCCCGCCGCCACTGCCGCCGCTGCTGCCGCCACCAACGCCACTACAACGTTAATCACCGCGGCGCGGGGAACATTACAGACAGCTTTCGTTTGAATAGCTGTTTTCCCCGCCGCGCATAGACACTCCCCCTTGGACGGATCTGTCCAATCGCGAGCAAGGGGGAGTGTCTATGCGCGGCGGGGAAAACAGCTGTTCAAACGAACGCTGTCTGTAATGTTCCCCGCGCCGCGGTGATTAACAGTAGGTGGCTGCACATACGGAGGACATGGCTGCACATACGGGGGACATGGCTGCACATACGGGGGACATGGCTGGACATACGGGGGACATGGCTGGACATACGGGGGACATGGCTGGACATACAATAAATACAATAAATTATTTTTGGCAATTACAATGATTTTATACCGATTTTTAATCGAAAATTAGGGGTGCGCGTTATACACGTGTGCGCGTTATACTCGAATAAATACGGTAAGTGAAAAATGTATATAGCGCTACACATGCGAACTGAATCGCCTATGGGCGCTCGTTGTTCATTTCTCCTTTGGACTCAAAAGAGGTGGGTCTTGATCTTTCTCCTGATTTAAGCCCTGTTCTTTGTGATACACCATACATGTATTGCAACTTCAGACCAGGTCAAGTTGAAAAACCATTAACATCCTTTACTGAAATTGTTCACAAAGTAACAATGAACAATTTACACAATATCTTCAATAAACATTCCTGTTCATGTTCTGTGCCCATAGCTATTCTCCTGGTTCCCCTACATGCCTATGAGGTAGTCAAAATGAGAAAGTACTTAGTGTTACTAAACACACAACAGTAAAATCAGTCTGTATATGCAGTAAAATATGTTTGTTATACTCACCTAAGGGGTTAATCCTCTGCATTGTGTAAAAAGGCTGTTTGATCCTGTATGCACAGATCCTCCCCTTCTTCTTTGCGATTTTTTTTTTACCAAAAATAGGTAGAAGAATACGTATCGGCCTAAACTGAGGAAAAAAAGATTTTATATATTTTTGGGGGATATTTATTATAGCAAAAAGTAAAAAATATAGATTTTTTTTCAAAATTGTCGCTCTATTTTTGTTTATAGCGCAAAAAATAAAAACCGCAGAGGTGATCAAATACCACCAAAAGAAAGCTCTATTTGTGGGGAAAAAAAGGACGTCAATTTTGTTTGGGAGCCACGTCGCACTACCGCGCAATTGTCTGTTAAAGCGACGCAGTGCCGAATCGCAAAACCTGGCCTGGGCCTTTAGCTGCATTTTGGTCCGGGGCTTAAGTGGTTAAAGACCATGTTTTATATCACCACGGTGTTTGGCCTGTAAAGTCCCACCCAGGGGGAATATTTTCTTTTGTTAAATGTATTAATTTGTTGTTCGTTTTTTCACATATACCAAGTGAAAACGGTTTGGACGAGAAACACATTAACCTTTCAATTTATCGTTCGTTCGGCAGAAAATTTCCAAACTTGTCCTTTTTTTGGGCTTAAAAACGTTTCCATCGATTTGTGCCCGTTACCTGGCCGAAAAATTAACAAACTGTATAAATGACCAAATTTTATCTGATTTTTTGTTTTTTTGTATAGTGTATGTCCAGCAAAAGTTTATTTTTCACACGCGTCAGAAAATCTATCCTGTGTGGTTTTAGGACTCACAAAATACCCCTTCATCGGGATTTATATTCTGGTAGAGATAGATGATTGAAAATAATGCTGGCATTACACGAAGATTACTGTAAAAGTGATGCAGGTTTCCCGTTGGACAGGCGTATATTTTTGCTCATAGAAGCACTTTAGCAACATTAGTTTCAATCTTTTCATGGATCAGCTCATCTAATTTGAATTTTAACAGTTATAGTTTAGAAAATATATTAGAAATATTTTTCTTGTCTAAATGTACGGATAATGTGAATATGTTTCTCAGTGCTATTAAACTACAATTTAAAGATTTTGTTGTCAGAGTGTCCAGAACACCGTGACTTCTGTCATACCAGGATCATTGCTGCACAGGTACTATATTTACTGAGCCATAGCACTAAATGAGAGTAAAAATAGATTAGGCCCTGTAACTTCTGGCTGCCGCAGACCAGCGATGGGAAAATGAAGCTCTTAGCCACGAGAAGTAACACTTAGAATTAATATTTAATTCTGCCGACAAATTGTACGCTGCAGCTGAAAGCTTCTTAAGAGTTGTTTGTGCCACAATTGACCTACAACTTTAATAGCTCACTTGGAGAAGCAAGTGCCAGTTCAGCATAGAGCAGCCACTGCTTGGTAGTCTAGGGAGATTAAGATCAGCAAAGCAAATGGTATTGCAGAGTTCCTGGGATGGAGCCTTCTGGAAGTCTGGGAGCCGGTGTAGGTCTGCAGCCAGAACTCATGTGAAAACAGTGGGGGAAAGACAGCTCTCCCGCTCTGGATGGGTCTGGGTATCAGCCAATATCACAGCTCTCTCCAACTGTATGTAAAAGCAGACCTCCAGTTGGCGCTAATCGTAGATGCACAGTCAGTAAGCATTTCTCTTTTTATGTAAATTGGCTATTAACTACATTATTTATATATATATATATATATATATATATATATATATATATATATATATATATATATATATATATATATGCTGTAAAAAAAGATTTACCCCCTTCCTGATTTTTTTTTTTTTTTGCATATTTGTCACACCTAAATTAATTTCGATATTTAATACAACCCGAGTAAATACAAAATGCAGTTTTTAAATGATGATTTTATTTATTAACCACTTCCATACCATGCAAATTCCAACACGCCTCTCCTACATGTAAAAATCATATTTTTTTTGCTAGAAAATTACTCTGAATCCCCAAACATATTATATATACAGCCCTCAAAATTTCCACTCGCCTACTAGCATTTGGCGAGTGGATTTATGCTGGGGGCGAGTGATGACAGGGCTGCATGACCAATCTCCCTCCAATCTATGCCTACACTTAGAGTCCCGATGAGATTGACGGCCGAAGAGGAAAGGTGCATGCTCGGGAAAAGTAGTCTGGTGAGCCGCGCACGGGCAGAGCAGTACACAGGTGCTCTACTTACAATTCTCATTAAGCCATGGGACCTAACAGTATGACCTCTCTGAGGCTGCCCCCCTCCCCCGGGCCCCGACCAATGTAGCTGGAGAGCAGAAAGTAATGAGTGAGGTGGAGGATTGGAAAAATTACCACTCCGGTGCAGCGCTCACTGAAAGTTGCCCTGACATGAGAGCGGCAGCCTTCTAGTTTGTGCAGTTTTCTTCTCCTTGTGCTCTATGTAAGTGTCCAACAGTTTAGCCTGAGCACTGTGAACAGACTGGTCTCAATGTGTGCTGTGCGCTGTCAGTGTGCGCTGTGCTATGATGTCAATGGCTGTGCAGTTGTGTGGATCTCAGCGCTTGATTGTACTCCCTCCCGCTGTGCTGCAGCTCCTCTCCTCTCTGCCAGCCTGAATAAAAGGGGCAAGTGGGGACAAGCAAGCGTGGAGCCGCACACACAGGCTCCTGATGATGAGATGAATGGGAGAGAGAGAGAGGATGGATGGGAGTTGCAGAGGAGACAGGAAGAGAATGGGGAAGAGACCCAGTTCTAGTGCCCTGTCCCTCTGGTCTGCCCCCAGTGCCCTGTCCCTCTGGTCTGCCCCCAGTGCCCTGTCCCTCTGGCCTGCCCCCCGTGCCCTGTCCCATTTTGTTAAAGTTGTTGTTGGTAATATTTAATTTTGTAACTTGATTCTGCATAAAACATTGTCATTCCATGAGATAATCTAAGAGGGCGTGTTTACGGGTGCAATTAGGCGCAGGGCAGTGTATGAATTAGGTGGGGCAACTGGTGGCGAGTAACTCTTGAGGCCTGGCTAGTAGCTCAGGACTTGAAATTTTGAGCCCTGATATATATATATATAACATTTTTAGCAGACACCCTAGGGAATTAAATGGCGGTCATTGCAACTTTTTATGTCACACAGTATTTGCACAGTAAATTATCAAACGCAATTTTTTTTGTTGGAAAAAAAAAAACATTTTTGTGAATAAAAAGAGTAAAGTTAGCCCAATTTTTTTTGTATAATGTGACAGATGATGTTATGCCAAGTAAATTTTTTTTTTTTTTTTTTTTTTTTTCCACCTCAGACATAACCATTTACGGAGGAAGGTCGCGAGATTAACCCGCCTTTCATTTGCCCTGCCAAGTAAATTGATACCTAACATGTCGCGCTTTACAATTGCACACACTGGTGGTGTGGCGCCAAACTTCGGTACTTAAAAAGCTCCATAGGCGGCGCTTTTTTCACAGGTTACATGTTTAGAGTTACAGGGGAGGGCCTTTGGCTCTTATTATTGCTCTCGCTCGAACGTTCACGGTGATATATCTCACATGTGGTGTTTGAACGTCGTTTACATATGCTGGCGCGATCTTCTGCGTGAGAGCTCATGGGGGCGCTTTATTTAAATTTTTTTATTGTTTATTTTTGTTTAATTTTTTTTTTTTTACACTTTCCCTTTAAAATAATAATTTATCATCACTTTTTGTACAAGGAATGTAAACATCTCTTGTAATAGAAATCGTGCGTGATGGGTCCTTTTTATGGAGAAATGTGGGGTCTATAGGACCCCACATCTCTCCTCAAGGGTGGAAAGAGTGATGCCGCGTACACACGATCGGTTAAACCGATGACAATGGTCTGATGGACTGTTTTCATCAGTCCAAACCGATCGTGTGTGGGCGCCATCGGTTATTTAACCATTGGTTAAAAAAAAGCCAACTTGTTTTAAATTTACCCGCTGGATTCCTAACCGATCATTAGTAGGCACAACCATCGGTTAAAAAAAAACACGCATGCTCAGAATCAAGTCGATTCATGCTCGGAAGCATTGAACTTCATTTTTCTCAGCACGTTGTTGTGTTTTTTGTCGCCGCGTTGGACACGATTGGATTTTTAACCAATGGTGTGTAGGCGCGACGGACCATCAGTGAGCTTCATCGGTTAACCGATGAAAACTGTCCATCGGTCCGTTCTCATCGGATGGACTGATCGCGTGTACGCATCATCAGATAAATTAACCACTTAACACCCGCCTTCCGTCAAATGACGGCGGGCGGAATGCTCTATTGTTCCGACAGGACGTCATATGACGTCCTGTCATTTAAAGCCTCTAGAGCGCGCGCACCCGTCGCGTCACTGGGAACACAGTGCGTCCTGCCAGGGAGAGAGGAGACCGGTCTGTGTCCCTTGTACATAGGGACACAGATCGGTCACCTCCCCCAGTCACCCCCCTCCCCCCACAGTTAGAACACACCCAGGATACACATTTAACCCCGCCCCCTAGTGGTTAACCCCTTCCCTGCCAGTCACATTTATACAGTAATCAATGCATATTTATAGCACTGTTCACTGTATAAATGTGAATGGTCCCAAAAATGTGTCAAAAGTGTCCGATGTGTCCGCTATAATGTCGCAGTCCCGAAAAAAAACGCAGATCGCCGCCATTCCTAGTAAAAAAAAAAGAAAAAAAATCATTATGTCCCCTATTTTGTAGGCAATATAACTTTTGCGCAAACCAGGTTATTGCGATTTTTTTACCAAAAATATGTAGAAGAATACGAATCGGCCTAAACTGAGAAAAAAAATATATTTTTTAAAAAAATGGGATATTTATTATAGCAAAAAGTAAAAAATATTGTGGTTTTTTTTTTTCAAAATTGACGCTCTTTTTTTGTTTATAGCCCAAAAAAATAAAAACCGCACAGGCGATCAAATACCACCAAAAGAAATCTCTATTTGTGGGGGAAAAAAGGACGTCAGTTTTGTTTGGGAGCCACGTCCCACGACCGCGCAATTGTCAGTTAAAGCGACGCAGTGCCGGAAGCTAAAATCTCGTCTGGCCAGGAAGGGGGTGTATGTGCCCAGTAGGCAAGTGGTTAAGGATCTCAGGCTTTTCAGCCGAGTCCCCGGATTTGTTTACTTCGACTGACCTCTTAACGTCGCTCCCGGGCCTCCGAGAGTCATAGAGATTGCCGGGGGACCACTTGTCCCTTGGTTTTCTTTATGCATTTCTTCTGGTACCGGCGAGTTCTTTCTCTGGTTCGCTGATTTCCCAGGCCACCATAGTGCGACGGGTGCAGGTAAGTATACATCTTTTTTTTTTTTGGAGGTGGGGAACAAGACTTTACAATCGCTTTAAAGGAAAAAAGCTGTCCAAACCTGCCTGGCCCTATGTGGAAAAGTAATTGCCTCCCTGTCTTGTGATAAACTACATTTTTTGCAAAGCAGAGTTATATTTAACTTGCCACGCCCAGACCTGATTACTTCCAGACCTGTTGAATGAAGAAATCACTTAAATAGAAGCTGTCTGACAGTGAGTCATGCTAAAAGATCTCAAAAAGCAACTCGTCATGCCTCAGTCTAAAGAAATTCAAGAAAAGAGGAGAAACATAGTGCAGGCGGTCCCCGGGTTACAAACAATATAAAATTATATCCCAGTGAGTTTATCTTTGTTTTTTATTGGCAATTATCAACAGAAATTACTTCTCTCTGTACTTATGCAATCAGTTACCTTGCATTTTCATTCTAATTAATTTATATCAACTTGCCTGTTTTCACTTTGACATAAAATAGTTTATTTTTGTTGATTAGTGTCAAAAAACAAAATTAAATCCACTGTGATTCAATGTTCTATGATAATACCGATTCAAAAAAAATGTCAATGTTGTGAGCTGCGTTTATTTTACTATTATCTTTCCATTGTATTTGGATGTACTTATTTTGACAGTTTCTGTTTAATTACAAAGATTTTCTGGAAACCTAATCTTTTCATATTTTATTATTTCCTTGATGTTGAATCATCAGCATTTATCCCTGCCCCACGGAGGAGCTTCCTGTCCAATATCCTTACTACAGTCTTGTATGAACATAACTGGTCAGTATTGGGTAGAGGCCACTTAAAGCAGAATGAAACTGCTGCTGGCAACCAGAGTGTTTGCCATGATGTACATGTATGCACAGCATATCATTTGCTCATTGTGGCAGACTTACCTGTCAAATGATGCCCATGATGTCGGCACCCGAAGCCGATCTGTCCCTCGGCTCTGAGGTGGAGGCGCCACCATCTTCGGTAAGGGAATCAGGAAGTGAAACCCAGCTTCACTTCCTGGTTCCGTACTGCGCATGTGCAAGCTCCCTCGTCCATGCTGTCTTCTGGAACCAGTGTGTCTCCCAGAAGACAGCAGGGGGGATGGAGGAGAGGCAGGACATGGCGTAGATATCCGCGGATACTGCGGCTATCTATACTCCGAAGTGGAATCAAATACCTGGATTACACAGGTATCTCCTCCCCTCTGAAAGGTGACAAATGTGACACCGGTGGATTTGAAAAGCGGAAGTTCCATTTTAAGGTGGAACTATGCTTTAAAAACAACCACACTGTCTTTTTGGAGAGCAGCCTGCATTTATCCTACGGTTACCTGTGGGCTTTTCTTTGTATCCTGTGCAATTCTTCTGCCAGTTGTGGCTGCAATCTTTCTTGGTCTACCTCACATTGGCTTGGTATCAGAAAATCCCCTAATTTTCCACTTCTTATTAAAGCGGAGGTTCACCCTCAAAATTAACTTTTTTGCTAACCTATCTGCAGCCTTAATAAAGGCTTGTAGCGTTGTAATTTTTTTTTTCAATGTGTACACTTACCTGTCTTCAGCAGCACTTCGGGGTCTTCTTCCTTACGGGGAGTGGTATTTTCGGAAGGCGATGATGCGCTTTACCCGCACGTCAATCATCTATGCGTCGTCTTAGGAACGCCTACTCCCCAGGGGAGCAAGAACCCGGAAGCCGGGTGAAAACAACGAAAAAACGTAAGTACAGCCCGAAAAAAAAAAAATCCAGCATACTGTTGATGTCAGCAGTATGCTGGATATAACAGTATATAGATATTTTAGGGTGAACCCCCGCTTTAAATGATTAAATCAGTACTGACTGGCATATTCAAGGCTTTTCATATTATTTTCCATCTTTGTAAAGTTTCATTACCTTGTTACGCAGGTATTTTGACTGTTCTACCTCCTCATGGCTTAGTGTCTAGCGTGCTTAGTGCATCCATGTGAGAGCTAACAATGTGTCCGTCTGGTCTGCTGTCTTGCCGGGCATCCATCGGCGGCCTTGTCCGGCGTCCGTCTGCGCCCTTGCACGGGGTCCGTCCGCGGCCTTGCACGGGGTCCATCCAGCCTTGTCGGTGTCCGTCGCGTCCGTCTGCTGGTCCGTCCAGCCTTGTCGGTGTCCGTTGCGTCCGTCTGCCGGGGGTTGCAGCGTTGAATTTGGCGCCTCGGTCGAGCTGCGCAGAGCCGGATTTCCGGTGTGTTCGGCTCCTCTCGCGTGGCTGCGGGCGGAGCCGAGCGTGGCCGAGCCTAGCAGAGTGCACAGTACACTCGGCTCGGGCTTTGTCGGCGGCGCTCAGAGACGGCAAGGATCGGCTGTCTCTGAGGAGGATCGGCTTATATCGCGCACCCACGACTTTCCCCTGATTTTAAGGGGGAAAAAGTGCGCGGTATACGCCGATAAATACGGTATTTGATATTCTAATTTTATGAGATGCACCTGTATATGGTCGGCATTTGTATATGGTCGGGATCCACCCAGAAGCCTGGACCAGCATCTGACTCAGGCTCTCAATGATCCGCCAAGAGCCTGAGCCAGTCTCTACCACCCCTTCCCCAGCCTATTATTGCAGTTGCAGAGCAGAGAGGACAGTCCCCGACTCTCTGCTCACAAAATGCTGTGAACTGTGGCCTTTGCTAAGTTATCAGTGCAGAGCCGGCGGGGGACAGATGCAGGATCGGATCGATGCTACATCCACCAAGTTGAGTATTTAATGTTTTTATTTTACATATCTCATACTTCTTTTTTTAAAGCACTGTATTTCATAAATATGAAATACTATTTTCATCCTTTGTTGCATCTACAGCGTTTTTGTTGCCACTTCCTCTATACATGTATAATCTCCATCAATGGTTGTATGGCATCTGAGTGGGCCACAGTCCTGATGGTGATAACTATGTAATGTGTGTTGAAACAACCACTTGTAGTCCACTGGAAGCCTGTGTGATTGGATGAAAACAGGAGCACAGTTGGGAGTTGTCACCCTATAATAGGAAGTACCAGAAAGGGATTTTTATGGCAGGATTACTGGGTAATATTTGAATGAAAACAGCAGATTTGAAAAGATTGAAAGTGACTATGAAAATGTAAATAATGCATTTAAGTTTGTGAGATTTGATTGGGATTACATTACTGACCTGCTTACAGTTGTCCCTTATGTTTTCCTGTGGCCATTGCTTGTTTGAAGCAGTAAGCTTACAGGAAAAATGGGGCACAAGGTTTCTGGGTTTGCAAATGTCTATAAGGAGTTATTCAGGGTGGGTCATCTTACATAGATTACCATGGGGATTATAAATAATTTAGCTCTGCAGAAGCAGATAACCAAGTACATCCGACGAGGTGGCGACCAGCAGAAGGCGCAGTCATCTCTTCCTCTGACTCTCTGCCTCTTTCCCACCTGCATGAACTCTTTCCCATCCAGTTCCCCATCTGGCCCCTGGATTGCCAGCTTGTGTTTGATGACAAGCTATAATTTTGCACTCAATATGGGATTAGTCTAAACTGATTTTAAACTTTAGTATCTTTTAACCTGCCACTTTATTGTAGACATCAGCTGGATGCTCAGTTTGAGATTTGGGTACTAGCAATTATTTGTGCTGGAAGCAAACTTGCTTCCAAAATCGTTAAACTGAAACAACTAATTTATTTGGGAAACTTTTATCTGGCGTATTGTAATTTCAGTTGAATTAAATCTTTTTTTGTGGAAACTGCCAAATATCAAGACCAGATCCTTATCAGGATTTTCTATGTACTTTTATTGTCTATGGTCGGTCAGTCCTTCTAACTGGTTATTCTGTTAGAGCGGTAAGGTTGTGGAATTGTCTTCCACAAGCAGTGGTTTCAGTGGGGAACATCGATAATTTAAAAAAACTATTAGATAGGCACCTAAACGACCACAACATACAGGGATATACTATGGAAAAGCACAAACACAGGTTGGACTTGATGGACCTTTTTTCAACCTCACCAATTATGTAACTATGTCAATAGGATTGAGGTGAAGGGAGATCCACACCTGGAGTTTGGCTCCCATTTGCATAAGCATAGGATTGAGTTTAAGAGGTGAATATTTAGAAAGGCCATTGTGGACCATAAACCAAAGATTTACTATATTTACTTATTACCAAAAGTATTGTGACGCCTGCATTTACACACACATGAACTTTAATGACATCCCAGTCTTAGTCTGTAGGGTTCAATATTGAGTTGGTCCACCCTTTGCAGCTTTAACAGTTTTAACTCTTCTGGGAAGGCTGTCCACAAGGTTTAGGAGCACAGAGTCATGACCTCAACCCAATAGAACACCTTTGGGATGAATTGGAGTGTAGACTGTGAGTCAGGCCTTCTCGTCCACATCAGTGTCTGATCTCACAAATGTGCTTTTGGAAGAATGGTCAAACATTCCTATAGAGACACTCCTAAACCTTGTGGACAGCCTTCCCAGAAGAGTTGAAGCTGTTATAGCTGCAAAGGGTGGGCCAACTCAATATTGAACCCTACAGACTAAGACTGGGATGCTATTATAGTTCATGTGTGTGTGTGTGTGTAAAGGCAGGCGTCCAAATACTTTTGGTAATATAGGGCCATATCCACAAAAGAGATACTCCGGCGTAAGCCGTCGTATCTCTGGTTCTAACTTTGGAACTGATCCTCAGAAGCAGTTTTCCTAAGTTAGGCAGAAGATCCGACATCTGTAAGGGACTTACACTGCCGGATCTTAGGATGCAGTACCGCATCCGCCACTGGGGGCATTTCGAGTCGAAATGCCTCTTCTAGTATGCAAATTAGCACTTAGGGCGATCCTCAAAGCTTTTGTGCCTAGTTTTTTCGCCGTAAGTGTTAGTTTGCCTGGTGTAAAACTAGGGCTGCTTTTACAAAGTGTAAAGTTAGTCACACCTTGTAAAGGCCCATTCAAGCGACGGCATTTGGTATGCATTCCCGAGGGAGAACTCCACGGCAATTTGTAAATTCCAAACCGGCATGGGTTCCCCCCCAGGAACATATCAGGCCCTTAGGTCTGTTATGGGTTGTAAGGAGACCCCCCCTCCGCCGAAAAATCGACGTAGGGGGTCCCCCTACAATCCATACCAGACCCGTATCCAAAGCACGCTACCCGGCCGGTCAGGAATGGGAGTGGGGACGAGCGAGCGTCCCCCCCCCTCCTGAGCCGTGCCAGGCCGCATGCCCTCAACATGGGGGGGTTGGGTGCTCTGGGGCAGGGGGGCGCACTGCGGGCCCCCCCACCCCAGAGCACCCTGTCCCCATGTTGATGAGGACAGGACCTCTTCCCGACAACCCTTGCCGTTGGTTGTCGGGGTATGCGGGCGGGGGCTTATCGGAATCTGGGAGTCCCCTTTAATAAGGGGGCCCCCAGATACCGGCCCCCCACCCTAAGTGAATGGATATGGGGTACATCGTACCCCTATCCATTCACCTGTAGGCAAAAAGTAAAAGTTAATAAACACACAACACAAGGGTTCTTAAAATAATTTATTATTCTGCTCCGGATGCCCCCCCTGTCTTCGTTATTAGCTCAATTACCAGGGGGGGCTTCTTCTTCCACTCTCCGGGGGTCTTCTCCGCTCTCCGGGGGGGGGTTTCTTCTTCGGCTCTCCGGGGGGGGGGCTTCTCCGGACTCCGGGGGGCTTCTTCCATCTTCTCCCCTCTTCCGCTGTTGACTCGGCGAACCCCGGTTCTTCTGCAGCTCTCCGGTGCCTTCTTCTTCAGCGCTGGCTGCCTGCTATGTTTGTGTGTTAGCTCGATTTCTAGCAGGCAGCCGGCGCGGTCTTCTGTGACGTCAGGGTCTTCTCTTCTGTTCTTCCGATGTTGCCTCGTCGCCTGTTGTCGCTGTAATGATGGAAGCGCGCCTTGCATCACATTTATATAGGCATCACCGTCCCATCATGCTCCGGCAGGTACCCACGTGGTGGGTGCCTACCCACGTGCACCCACCACGTGGGTACCTACCGGAGCATGATGGGACGGTGATGCCTATATAAATGGGATGCAAGGCGCGCTTCCATCATTACAGCGACAACAGGCGACGAGTCAACATCGGAAGAGGGGAGAAGAACAGAAGAGAAGAAGATGACGTCACAGAAGACCGCGCCGGCTGCCTGTTTGAAATCGAGCTCACACACAAACATAGCAGGCAGCCAGCGCTGAAGAAGAAGGCACCGGACATCTGCAGAAGAACCAGGGTTCGCCGAGTCAACAGCGGAAGAGGGGAGAAGATGGAAGAAGCCCCCCGGAGTCCGGAGAAGCCCCCCCCCGGAGAGCGGAAGAAGACCCCCGGAGAGTGGAAGAAGAAGCCCCCCCTGGTAATTGAGCTAATAACGAAGACAGGGGGGGAATCCGGAGCAGAATAATAAATTATTTTAAAAACCCTTGTGTTGTGTGTTTATTAACTTTTACTTTTTGCCTACAGGTGAATGGATAGGGGTACGATGTACCCCATATCCATTCACTTAGGGTGGGGGGCCGGTATCTGGGGGCCCCCTTATTAAAGGGGACTCCCAGATTCCGATAAGCCCCCGCCCGCATACCCCGACAACCAACGGCAAGGGTTTGTCGGGAAGAGGTCCTGTCCTCATCAACATGGGGACAGGGTGCTCTGAGGTGGGGGGGCCCGCAGTGCGCCCCCCTGCCCCAGAGCACCCAACCCCCCCATGTTGAGGGCATGCGGCCTGGCACGGCTCAGGAGGGGGGGGGACGCTCGCTCATCCCCACTCCCATTCCTGACCGGCCGGGTAGCGTGCTTTGGATACGGGTCTGGTATGGATTGTAGGGGGACCCCCTACGTCGATTTTTCGGCGGAGGGGGGGTCTCCTTACAACCCATAACAGACCTAAGGGCCTGGTATGCTCCTGGGGGGGGGGAACCCATGCCGGTTTTTACGTTGAAAATTGGCATGGAGTTCTCCCTCTCAGGAATGCATGCTGAGCGACGCTGTCATTTTTTTTTTAAATTATTTGTTTTCCCGGCGCGTCTTTTTTTCACCCGTCGCAACTTTAGTGTCCCGTCGCAATCCACAAAGCCGCCCGGCGTCAATTACGTTCGCGCGATGCACGTCGGGAAAATGACGTCACACGCATGCGCAGTACGGCCGGCGCGGGAGCGCGCCTCATTTAAATTGTAAACGCCCCCCGGAGAGGAGGAACGCCTTACGACGGCGGCACTTAACTTACACGGCTTGAAATTTTTACGTAAGTGCTTTGTGGATCAGGCACTTAGGTAAAAACTTTAAGTCAGTGTAACTTAACTGCTGAAAGTTAAGTTACGCCGCCTGGCTGAGGATTTGGCCCATAGTGTACTTCAGATTATCTGTAATTTGTAATTGGAAAAGCTGGTCATATGGAAGGGGGAGGGCTATTATAGGAAAGGTAAAGGATTTTTCCCAGCTCACCAGTAGTCCCAAGATTCTTTAGAAGTCCTCTTTGACCTATAATAATGTTTGAAATAAAGCTGGTAACCCATCCAGATATGAGGATCCAGATATAACCCTGCCAAGTGCATCTCAGAAGAAGAATTGGAGCACATATGTCATCGTTGGTGCAAACCCTGGCTTGAGACATCCAGTATAAGAGCTTGACCCACTGGAGGAACCTAGGGCCAAAGAAATCCCAGCGCACCTTGAAAGGCTTTCAACACATCTAACAATATAACAACAGCAATGTGATTGTAAATATGCATGTATTTATATTTTCATGTGTTCCTTTGCCTGGCATAAACCCGGACTGGTCAGAGTGGATGAGAGACAGAATAACCATGGCTAAACGTAATGCCAGGACCTTCGATAAAATTTAAACATTGCTATATAATAATAAGATGGGACGATGTGAACTTCTCTCATCCTTACCTGGCTTTGGGATTAATACAGCAAGGGCATGTATTAAGGGGCTTTTGTTTCTAAGTGGACAGCATCCCTTGAGGAAGCCCTGTTAAAGGGTGAAACATGTTGACCACATCAATCTTGCTGTATCCATAAGGACTGTACTACACGTACCCCCCGATAAAATGTTTTTTAAACTTTTTTTTAACCAATGTTAAAATAAAGTGTTTGTTTTTCTTTTACATGTATATCTCTGGATCTATTTACTAGTATATGCACCTTAAAATTCCCATCAATATTTCAATACTTCATTATCTTATATTGACCATACACACTGAGATTGTCACATGATCCTAAATATCTTGAGTCAGTCCTTTGCCTATAATGCAACAAACAATAATAGACAATGGGGGTTTATTTATGAAAGGCAAATCCACTTTGCACTACAAGTCCAAAGTGCACATGAAAAAGTGCAGTCGCTGTAAATCTGAGGGGTAGATCTGAAATTTTATTATCCAATCATGTGCACGCTAAAATGCTGTTTTTTATCTGCACTTTCAGTGCAATTTCAAGTGCACTTTGCACACATAGTTTGCACCCCCAATGTGTCATAAAAGATTTTCTGCCTCTAGCAAATAGATGTCAACTTTGAGTAACCTGGTGCAAATTACCAAAAAAAAGAAAGAAAAAATAGATGCTATAGGTTGCAAGTGCAGTTCTTCCATTCACATTTAATACACGATGCCCATCGTGCATTCCAGGTAGAAAGAATTACAACTGTAGAAACTTGTGATTTAACGTTGCTGTCATAGAAGAAGAGGAAGCTTTTATTTTAAAAGCCTGGTAGTTGCAAGCTGTGATTCCCACCACCCCAGCACATGATGTGACAGAATCGCTGTAGCGGCGTCACTCTCTTCAACCACTGCTAATTTATAATGTTTCTACCATTGTTATACAATGCGATGTACCAGTTGCAGAGCTATTGTGTGCTTCTACGCTTGATCCTCTTTTGAAGTTCTACACAGGTCACTGCCACTCATTGGAGAGCTCCAAGCGCTGGCAATGCAGGTGCAGGTTCTGCTGTTTTCCATTAAATCATGACATGCAAATAGTGTGTCTTAAAACACTGCAACACCTTTGTTTTAGGCAGGTTCAAACTCATTAGCTAATGTATGCACACCCACTCAACACAACTGACATTGACGGCGGAGATAAAATCTGAGTGGAAGATCTTAACAGAATAAAATGCATTTTAAATTGAAACTAAGAAAATTGGTTCTTGGTGGCTTTGAAGAGTTCAGGGGTTAACCTGAGTCACCAAGTAGCAAGGTCTCATTTGAGAGATGTCCCATCAATTGATGTCCTCCCAGGGAGTTAAGGGAAACCTCCATGATAGAGACACAAGGGATAAATCTGACAGAGGCTCCAACACTTCTCTGTACTATCCAAAACTTATTAAACATTTTTACTGCATTTGTGCTCTAGGACCCAGCATTTGTAGCTTCCTTTATTTGGGCATTTTCATAAGTTTCTAACCAGTTTTAGAAGATGATAGAACACAAATGACCTTAGGCCTCGTACACACGATAGGATCGCCAGAGGAGAACGGTCTAAAGGACCATTTTCATCAGTCCAAACCAATCGTGTGTGGGCCCCATAGGTTATTTAGCCTTCGTTCAAAAAAATGAGAACTTGCTTTAAACCTAACCGGTCAAAACCGATCGTTCGTATGCAAAAGCATCGGTTAAAAATCCACGCATGCTCAGAATCAAGTCGACGCATGCTTGGAAGCATTGAACTTCTTTTTTTCAGCGCGTCATTGTGTTTTACGTCACTGCGTTCTGACACGATCGGTTAATTAACCGATAGTGTGTAGACGCGACGAACCATCAGTCAGTTTTATCAGTTAACTGATGACAACGGTCCTTCGAACCGTTCTCATCGGATGGACTGATCGTGTGTACGAGACTTTAGACTGGCCATCTTCTTTTGTTTTCTTTGCATTGTAATTTACGTATTAAAATGAACCCATGTCTGAAGAGGTAGACAACAAAATGTTTGATCATTGATACATTATTTGTACTTCCTGAGGACTACACTACATAACTGAATGTCTGTCCTGCTTCTGTTATCACCAGTCACATTCAGGGCCCATTTAGATCTTTTGTGCCACGGTAAAATGCATGTTTTAGCATGCAATGCTCAATAGCACTCATCCTGGTGCATTGCAATGCTATTTATTTTTAATGACATCCTAACGCACTGTTACAGTGACAGGCAATGTACCCACGCTACAACACATCACTCATGGCATGTGGTTTGCTACACTAATAAAAAGTATTGTCAGTATTATTATACAGGATTTATATAGCACCAACAGTTTGTGCAGCGCTTTACAACGTGAGGGAAGACAATACAGTTACAATACAATTCAATACAGGAGGAATCAGAGGGTCCGGCTTGTTAGAGCTTACAATCTAGAAGGAAGGGTCAAGTGATACAAAAGGTAATAAATTGTGGGGGGGGGGGTGAGCTGATGGAGAAAATAAAAGTACAGTTATTAGGTGGAAGCAAGAGAAGTTTTCAGGGATCGCCCAAAAGTTGGATAGAGTTGGTAATAGTCAGACAGATTGTGGTAGGCAATTTCAAAGGATGGGAGAGGCTTGGAAGAAGTCCTGAAGGCGAGCATGGGAGGAGGAGAGAAGGGAACTAGAGAGCAAGAGGTCTTGGGAGGAGCGAAGAGAATAAATTGGTTGGGATTTTGAGACTAGGCTAGTGATGTAACTGGGGGCAGAGTTGTGGATGGCTTAGTAAGTTATTGTTAGTAATTTAAATTT
This sequence comes from Rana temporaria, assembly GCF_905171775.1. NCBI lineage: Eukaryota > Metazoa > Chordata > Amphibia > Anura > Ranidae > Rana > Rana temporaria. The sequence goes on along the minus strand of NC_053499.1, from coordinate 31,534,854 downwards.
CATTAGTTGAATAAGTGGAAGCCAATGGAGGGTTTGGCAGAGATGGGTAACAGATGCTGAGGGGTTTGTAAGGTGGTTGAGACTGGCAGCAGCATTCATGATGGACTGAATAGGGGTTAGCCTATTTAAAGGTAAGCCAATGAGGAGGAGGTATTTATTTTCTTTCATTAACTTTAACTGTAGAGCTTCGAAGACTCTGTCCACTCACCTGCTTGCTTTTTAGAGCTTCCCACCCCCTTTTATTCATTCATAACAAATGTTCTTTTTCGGAAGGATAGTCCATGCAGTGGTTCTCACCATCTCACAAAATTAAGTTTAATGTTTTCAGCCTCCTTATTCTTTTTGTCCACCCAGACACACCAGTCTGTCTCTATACAGTCGATTACTTATAACTTTCTGGCGATGGCCAGACAGGCTAGAACCGGCACTCAGTTAGCCTCAGTTCGCTCCCAAAACAAAAGACCTACATACAGCTGACTAATAATTTGATCTAGTTGCTAGGCAAGATGTGTACCTGGCAATGGAGGCTTTATCCCTCTCAAAGCTCTACAAAGTCTCCTGGCTCCAGGACCTAGTACAGATTCTGTAAAAAACACGTTTTATTTCTCCATCGCACATGACACATATAAACATCGTCCTCAACCCTGCCAGTCATTGCTGGATTGGATTAAGTAGTGAAGTGTTAGTGCCCCACTAGATATTTATTGCTGTCTGTGTCCCCATTAGGGAGATTTACTCTGTCTTTGTCCTGGTGACCACTGTGTTTGCGACTGAAAGTAAAGAAAAATCCTTACCTTTAAATTGCCCCCAGAATAAAAATAGAGGGGAAATCCTCCAATTGGGTCACTTTTTTAGGTAACCACTGTATAAAATGAAAATTCCTAAATTTTTAGAGATTTGCTCTCACTTCCTTGTGCTTGACCATGACAGAAAGTAATTGGAGAGCTCTCTACTCTATTCAAAGTGAAAAAAAAAATCCCTATACATGCACTTTAAAGGGCTGCATTGATACAGTGTGCATTAATGCATAGTATCGAGTTGTAATAATGAATGCAACAATGCCTAATGTGAAGGAGACTTGAAACCTTTTTTAAGAAGGACCTATTTAAAGCAAACTCTGTTGTCAGCGCTACTGATAGGAGAGACCAGGGGCCCATCCATTAGGACCGCCCCCCTGTCCCCTTCCACCCTCTGTATGCAATGGATAGATTCATGCATAGCTTAAATCTATCAACTGCCACAGCGCCCCCCCCCCCACTATTCATGTGTCCTGCCCCTTTCAGGTTTCCGGGCTTATGAATTAAAGCGGCCATGTTTTGTTTTTTTAAGCACCTGATTAGAGCCATAGGCTCTAATAGGCTTCAAAATAGGATGGACTCGGTACGCAGAGCATTGAATCTGGAGCCCACCTTGGTGTTGCAACAGCGAATGAAAATTTGTTGTTTCAACACTGATCTTCCTCCCAGGCAATCGGGAAGCAGGTATGAAACCTATTTCCCGATTGGCCAAAATGTCAGAAGAACCTAGGAGTAGGAGAGAGGAGACACAACGGAAGCTGCTCCAGGAGAGGGCACTAGAGCAGCTTTCCCCGAGCCTGCCACTCTCTCACCGCCCACATCCAAGGTAAGGACATCGGGTGGTGTCACTCTACCAGCGACCTTGGGGGAGGCAAACAAGCCTCCCCCCGAAAAAAAAATACCATCCGCAACTGGGAGAAGACCCTCTTCGGTGCAAATTCACCAGCAAGCTCAACATAGACTCCTCTTCATGCTAGTCCATGCAAAAAAGATAACGCCACTAGACTTCTTCAGACTGCATATTAGATCGGCCTTGCTGCTTACTTCAGCTCACAGAAAACAGTACTGAAAGAAAGCAAAGGAAGAAGGCGCACTTGCTTGCAATCCCATAAAAATTATTTAACCACTTCAGCCCCGGAAGGATTTTCCCCCTTAATGACCAGGCCATTTTTTGCAATAGGGCACTACGTCGCTTTAAATGACATTTGCCCGGTTGTGCGACGCTGTTCCTCAAACAAAATTGACGTCCTTTTTTCTTTCTCCCACAAATAGAGCTTTCTTTTGGTGGCATGTGTATAGCCCAAAAAAAAGTCAATTTTGAGAAGAAAAAAAAAACAATAGTTTTAACTTGTTAAAATTTTAACTATCCCCCAATTCTTAATGAATTTTTTTTTTTTTTTTTATAATTTTAGGCCGATATATATTCTTCCACATATTTTATATAAATGTATTTTATTGGGATTTTATGTAATGGACCAACACAAAGTGGCACATAATTGTGAAGTGGAAGGAAAATGATGAATGGTTTTCAAAATATTTTACAAATAAATATCTGAAAAGTGTGGCGTGCATTTGAATTCAGCCCCCTTTGCTCTGATACCCCCAACTAAAATCTAGTGGAACCAATTGCCTTCAGAAGTCACATAATTAGTTAATAGAGTCCACCTGTGTGTAATTTAATCTCAGTATAAATACAGCTGTTCTGTGAAGTTCTCCAAGGTTTGTTAGAGAACCTTGCTGAAAGAGAGAGAAGGGGGTAACAGCGAGAGAGGGGAGGGGGATGATGACAGAGAGAGGGTGGGTGACAGAGTGCGGGAGGGGATGACAGAGCGGGGAGGGGATGACAGAGAGAGGTGGGATAGAGAGAGACCCCCTAGCCCTGTCTGATGGAAGGTCTGCGTGATACAGTACCATTTAGCAGGATGACCAGCAATAGACAGGACCCGTTTTCGTGGTCATCGAGGTGCTCTGCTACTTTAGGTGGGTCTTGAAGATGGAGTGGTTCCTGGCTACCTATGCCTCCCACCCATCTTTCTTCTCTGCTCCCAGGTCAGCCTGTCCTTCGGGCCAGGAGGCTGAATGCATTTAGGTGCCCCCGGGATCTGTCAGGCGCTCGGGGCGCTGTGCCCGCATCTTCAGAGGTCCTCCCCCTCCCAGGTTATCGGTGCTTGCACCTCCTACCCTCACTGCTCTCCCGCGGTCTTCATCTTCTGGGCTGGCTGCCCGCTTGCAGTGTGGGGATGATAGCTCAGTAGCTGGAGGCGGGGTATCATCCAGGATCCTTGCTGCCTTCACTGCCCCCACTCTTCACACCTGCTGTCAAAAGTCCGGGCCCTACCAGCCGGGCCCTTGTGCAGTGTTCTGCAGCTCCATGGGTCCGTAGCTACGCCCTCTAGGTGGCAGCGTGCCCTAGTCTGCTGCCCATTTCGCCTAGTGGAGGTGCCGACCCTGATTGGGGACAGGAATTCCTAGATAGTATTTTGCCTCTTTCCTTTTCTCTGTGTATGCAATGCTTAGGGAGCTCCTGTTTTAAGAAAAGTGTCAAGACTATAGGTATGCTTTAAAGCATCTCAATCCCTAAATACAAAGTTACCCATCCCCTGAATCATTTGAAATGTTAAAAATTGAACAGCTTGTTATCTAATGATAACCAGGGAGACAAGAGGTTTTACCAACTCAAAATTAAACGGATTGTCTTAAAAGCAATTTTTATGTGCAATTAATAAAAATCTATTAATTATTAATCTTTCAGAAACATATGAATAATTGATAGTGCGCTGGAAGCACACATCAGGGACCAGAAAGTAATTTCAACAGTAAGTGCTTGTCCGCCCTGCTAGTGCTGGCACACTGGGTGAACAGCATGCTGCAGCCCTTTATGTCTGCAGAGTGCTAGATACGTTGCACACTGTGTGATGCTTTGAAACCAGTATGATCACAAGGATAATATTAAAGGTTACTAGGTAGTGTTTTGTTCCTCTCAGGCATAAGGGTTGTATCAATGGATCGTTCTTCCTATGAACAGGAAAGAGGAAAACATTACTTATTTGGCAGTACATGGACTGGAAAACACATAAGTGTGAAATATCCTGGTCATACAAAAAAAAATACTGTATAATGATTAATAAACAAAATGGTATATCATGTGTCCTGACACCTCTATAGATGTGTGTTGACATTCAAAGTTCATTGAACCCCATTGCTTATTTACAGTGGGCTGCAACATACAAATGTAATACGTATTTTTTGTGCATTGCTTGCCCCGAATTAAAAAAGATTGCACAGGACCTATTTTTTCAAGTATTGAGCAGTGTTAATTTTGGCAGCAAATTTCAATTTAGTTTTAGTCTTAGGGCTAAAATGGCATTTTAGTTTTAGTCCCATTTTAGTCTTCTGCCATTGTTTTAGTTTTAGTCGTATTTAGTCGACTAAATCTCCAGTACATTTTAGTCGACGAAAATCGAATGAGTTAAATTATAATGCATTAGTTAACATTTCTCTACAATTTCCAAACCCATTATATACTCCTGGGAAAAAAAATCGAATATGCTTTTATTTATGTTATTGGGGTATGAACATGCACTACAGAACAGTGTTCATTTTGAAGTCCTATTTTAATTTAGTTTTAGTCTTATGTCTCGTACACACGACTGTTTTTCATGACGAGAAAAATGCCATTTTTTTAATTGGTCGTGAAAAACGATTGTGTGTAGGCTCCAGAGCATTTTTCTCGACGAGAAAAATGGGCATTAAAAATTTAGGGCCAGATTCACAAAGGAGATAAGACGGAGTATCTCTCAGAGTATCTATGCGACTGATTCATAGAACCAGTTACGCATAGATATCCCTAAGATCCGACAGGTGTAATTGTTTTACACTGTCGGATCTTAGGATGCAGTACCGCGGCCGCCGCTGGGGGGAGTTTGCGACGTAAACCAGCGTCGGGTATGCAAATTAGGTGTTGCGGCGATCCACGATGGATTTTCGCGTTCGCTACGTCGCCGCTAGTCTAGTTTCCCGTCGCAAAGTTAGTCGTCGTTTTTGGTGCCTTAACTTTACACAGCAATCGTATTGCTGTATAAAGTATGGCCGTCTTTCCCGTGTCGAAATTTAAAAAATAACGTCGTTTGCGTAAGCCGTCCGGAAATACGGAATTACGCTACGTGCGTCGCCGTTCGAAAAAATGACGTCACTGCGCGCAAAGCACGGCGGGAATTCCGAAACGGAGCATGCGCAGTAGGTCCGGCGCGGGAGCGCGCCTAATTTAAATGGCACACGCCCATTTAAATTACGCGGGCTTACGCCGGAGTAGTTTTCATCGCAAGTGCTTTGTGAATCAGGCACTTGCGATGAAAACTTGCGGCGGTGTAACGTATCTACGATACGTTACGCCGCCGCACTTCTACCTGAATCTGGCCCTTAGAACTTGCTCTAGTTTTTCTTGTCGTTTTTCACGTCGTTTTTTCGAATCATGAAAAACGGTCGCGTGTAGGCTTTAACGACCGGGAAAAAAACCTGCATGCTCGAAAGCTATTTATTTTAGTTATGAGACGGGAAATTAGCATAATCAGCCCAAAGAGTGGCGCCATTCGATTGGAACTTTCCCTTTTATAGTACCGCCATGCGTGTTTTACGTCACCGCGCTTTGCTCGAGCATTTTTTATCACGATCGTGTGTATGCAAGGCAGGCTTGAGAGGAATCGCGTCAAGAAAAACGTTGTTTTTTTCCATGACCTGAATAACGTCTTTAGTCTTTTGAGTAAAATGCCATTTTAGTTTTAGTCGTATTTTAGTCATCTCAATTGTTTTAGTTTTAGTCGACTAAAATCGTATTCATTTAGTCGACTAAAATGTTTTAGTCGGCTAAATTAACACTAGTATTGAGGTACATTGACAGTCCATTTGAAACTAATAATCTACCTAAAGAAGCGTTAATCAATGCACAAAAGTGTGTGCATTGTGTTGCACGTCTTTGTGCGAATGGACCATTATTGTTATTTTTATATTTTATTTTTTTATTTTGTTTTTATTGAAAAAGCAAAAGGGTATTACACATGCATAACATGACAGAGTGCATATAGAAACTTTTTTTTTTCAATATCTTAACATGTTGATTTATTAAAGTGATTAGACAAAAATTGTAATGATAACAATGGTAACATTCACTTCTGGTAAGTATAATTTTATTTTATTTTTCCTAATTTTTTGTAGCCTTTTTGGCTTTTTTTTTTTTTTTTAGGGTGGATCTCCGCTTTAAGTATTAAAATACAATTTTATTTTCTGTGGCACGGTGAAAAAATGCCACTGGTTTATCCTGTAGCCAATTGGTAAGATCACTGTGCCTATATAAATATTGGAGTGTCAAAGCTCATTACCCATAACCTTGTGTGTGCGTAATAAAACCCATATTCTAACATAATATTGGCGTGCCTCTAACACATTGGCATGTACTGATTTAAGGCCACAAACTGGCCAGAGTTTGGAGACTATTTTGCTTACTTAAAGGGGTTGCAAATGTACAATTTTTTCCCCCCTAAATAGCTTCCTTTACCTTAGTGCCGTCCTCCTTCACTTACCTCATCCTTCCATTTTGCTGTGGAGTGTCGCCCCCTCCCTTGGACTACAGGAGAGTCAGGACGCCCACTAACACACAGCTCCTTTCTCTATCTGCAACATAGAGAGCGTCCTGACTTTCCTGTAGTCCAAGGGAGGGGGCGAGCATGACACTCCACACCAGGGAGAAAGCCTCGCATTACTGTGTGGAGTTACAGACAGAAGAACAGGAAGTGAGGATTTCTCAGAAGAAATAAGGACATTTAAAAACAAAATGGAAGGATGAGGTAAGTGAAGGAGGACTGCACTAAGGTAAAGGAAGCTATTTAGGATTTTTTTTTTTACCTTTACAACCCTTTAAGCTCCTTTAATAAAGTGTAATTGAAGGTAAAGATTTCGTTTTGGATAGTGGGGAGAGATTAGAACACTTGTCAGGTTTTTATTGCAGTCTGTGCCCCCATTGGGGAGATTCACCCTTTTTGTTCTGGTAACTTATCGCCAAGAGTGAAAATCTTACATTTTGTGTTTTCACCAGAATTAGAAACAAAGGGGAAATCTTCCAATTGGGACATTAGTTTGGTGACAACCAGCAATTTACTTTTCCTCTTTTGGCCATGGGACAGGAAGTGAAGGGATCTCCCCAATGGGACCCAGATGGCAAAAAGATATAACCCTCCCTTTTCTTAGCCACTTAACGCTGATATACGTCGGCAGAATGGCACGGCTGGGCACAGGCACGTACCTGTACGTTGCCTTTAAGAGCCATGGGTCACGCACGCGACCCGGTCCGAAGCGCCATGACCACGCCCGCAGGACCGAAAAAAGATTTTTTTTATATATATATATAATAAGGTCTTTCAGGATCCAGAAGTGGATCGTATTTACGGGAGGCAGGGTTGTTCTTGTGGTGTCCACAACACTGCCTGTGTGATGTGGCACTTCTGATTTGCTGTCCAGCAGCAAGGTCTTTCAGGATCCAGAAGTGGATACTATTAACATGAGGCAGGGTCCTTTTTGTGGTGTCCACAACACTGAATGTGTAATGTGGCACTTCTGATTGGCTGTCCAGCAGCAAGGTCTTTCAGGATCCAGAAGTGGATACTATTAACATGAGGCAGGGTCCTTTTTGTGGTGTCCACAACACTGCATGTGTAATGTGGCACTTCTGATTGGCTGTCCAGCAGCAAGGTCTTTCAGGATCCAGAAGTGGATACTATTTACAGGAGACAGGGTCCTTCTTGTGGTGCCCACAACACCGCCTGTGTGATGTGGCACTTCTACTTGGTTGTCCAGCAGCAAGGTTCTTTCAGGATCCTGAAGAGGATACTGCAGTGATAATATCAGCATTAGGGAACTGTCCAAGACCAGGTGGCAGGGGCACATCTGCAGTGCTGTTTTTGTCCCCCTCACTCAAACTGCACAGACAAAGGTCTGGGACTGCATATTTAGGCCAGTATATCTTTATTTACAAGGTAAGAAAATAAAAGTGCAGAATGGGTTAGAGGAAAGTGGAAGGAAGGTCATCATTTGCCTGGAGATGGGCTTTAAGGCAGTAGAATACAGTGACTAGTTTCCTCTTATTATGCCTTATGTGTTCTCCTCTACAAGTCTCTCTATATAATCACTGCACATTGGGAAGCTTTATAGTGTGGATTTATTCCTGCCTATTTGGCAGCTCATTGATAAGACACAGATTTATCCTGCAAACACTAATTACATCCTCCTCAATGTTTATTTTGTTTTGCTTGTTTTACAGAATAAAGCAATTACAGTGCGTGTAAGAAACTTGTCAGATACGGTCGTTGGCCTTGAATCATTTATCGGCTCAGAGAGGGAATCCAATCCATTATACAAAGACTATCATGGTGAGTTAATTTGTCTGCACATCCAGGAGATAGCTATGGTGCCTAAAGTGTACATGGAGTTCTGGTCACCTGTCCCTTTCTTGTGCTTGAACTGTGCTGTAGCATGTGTTCATGGAATTTACTATTGTGCCCTGAGTGATCATTCCTTCACTTAGGGCTCTGAACACATCCTCCAGATGGTAGCTCTTTCTGGAAGATACAACTGTGAGTACTCATCAACACAAGGTTCAGCTGTGAACATAAGTGAACCGTTATATACAGGGTACGAGGTGCATCCAGGGCTGAGCACAGTACGACATTGTGCATTCTAGGGGGGGGGGGGGGGGGCTAAGCTCAAACCTATCATCTGGATGCTGCACTGGGTGTTTTCTGCAGGGTGGATAAAAATAAATGGTTTTAAAAAATAAATCAGATTTTTTTGATTTGTATCAAATTTATTTTAATAAAATGCTTTTGGAGTAAAGAGCTATCTAAATATAGTTTTCTATTTAAGATACAATAAAATGTAGTTTATTCAGCAAGCAATGGAGCTTAGTTATGTAGCATTAGGGTGTATATTCTGCAATATTAAAATTTTTGGTAAACTCATTGACTGAATCCATGCTGAGATAACTTGCACTGCATTGATGCATTCACACAATTTCACAGTAACCATGAGATAAAACAAATAAAAAAAAAAAGGGGAATTTGGGACTTTAAGTGCTTTAATACAGGGCATTTTTGCCCCCTTCCTGCTCAGACCAATTTTTAGTTTTCAGCGCTGTCGCACTTTGAATGACAGTTGCGCGGTAATGCAACACTGTACCCAAAATGAAATCTTTGTTTTTTTTCCCCACAAATTGAGCTTTCGTTGGGTGGTATTTGATCGCCGTTTTTGTTTTTTTGCGCTATAAACAATAGAAGAGCGACAATTTAAAAAAAAAAACGCAATCATTTTTACTTTTTGATTTAATAAATATCACTTTAGAACGATACGTCATATTCTACATATTTTTGGTAAATAAAAATCGCAATAAGCGCTTATTGATTGGTTTACGCAAAAGTTATAGCATCTACAAAATTAAGGATAGATTTATAGAATTTTTATTTAATGAATTTTTTTACTAGTAATGGCGGCGATCTGCGATTTTTATTGTGACCGTGACATTGCGACGGACACTTTTGACACGTTTTTGGAACCATTCACATTTATACAGCGATTAGTGCTATAAAACTGCACTGATTACTGTGTAAATGTGACTGGCGCTGAATGGGTCAAATATGTTCCCTAGTGAGTGATTCTAACTTTAGGGGGGAGCGGACTCACAAGGGGAGGAGACCGATGTGTGTTCCTCTGTACTGGGAACACATATCGGTCTCCTCACCTCTGACAGGACGTGGATCTGTGTGTTTACACACACAGATCCAAGGTCCTGCTGTGATTGCAGGCAATCGCGGGTGCTAGGCGGACATCGCGGCCGCCAGGCACGCGCACTGGGTCCCAAGCGATGGCGCGTGCATTCCGGGGGCCCAGGACGTCATATGATGTCCACCCAGGATAGGAGATACCATCTGTGGATGTCATTTGACAATGGGGGATTAGGGAAGTGGTTAAACTTCCTTCATCTACATGTCGGAGTTCTTTCCTTTGATTAAAGAGCGAAAAGATACTTTGTTTCCACTTATTGACATGTTGTATTAAAACTTGGCAGACTGCCTGGATTTAGTTTTTTCAGCTGAGAGAACTCTCTGCACTTGTTAGAAAGATCGCAACATGCTGTTTTGAAGATCGGGAAGGGGAAAAGATTGCAATTTTGATTCTACACAATAAATCGTGCAGCTTTACTCTCCATGGACAGTGACAGACGGGCATATTGTATCTATGGGGTCAATATCTGGGAGAATTTATTTTGCATGTCTAACAGGTTGCTGGTTAGTTTCTCATTAATAAAGAACCCATCAATGCAATTATGAACTTCCTCAAAGGAAACATAAGGCAAAAAATCCTCATCCAAACTGGCACACAGATGTAGGCACTGTTTGGGTACTCTGACAGCCACGGTGCCAGCTGTCAGGATACAATAGGGTAGATTTTCCTTTCACACTGTTTAGCGTGGTTGTTGGAATAAAGTGATTTCTCTCGCTCATCCCACGGGGCTAAGCAAAAGAAATCTTGACATGTGTGGCCAGCTTTACCCATGTATGGTGAAGCATGAGGCTCTCTCCCCTACATATAGTTGTGTTTTTTTTACCCTATAAATTTATTATATTTGGTTATTTTAAAAAAACGTATTGTATTTTAGAAAATGGCAATATTTTACTCCCGAAAAACAGGACATTGGGATCACAAAGGCATTTCTTTCTATAATTACAAAATACGTTCACTGAGTAAATCTTGTTCACATTTCCTGACTGCTAATCATTAGAGATGTTTTCTTTTTTCCGCCTTCAGTAAAGTGCATTAAAGCACCAAAAAGGGAACATGGAATTTCCTTGCATGTTGTCAAATCAGATTAGCCAGGCAGGACTCAAGCAGACGCACATCTCAATAGGCTGGCTTTGGGGAATTCGTAGTCAGGGAAGGCTTGGCAATCATCTGACCAGCCAGTCGAAGTTGTCATGAAATCAATAGTTTTAAACTGGGAAGCTCGGCAGTCAGAGATTAGGGGGAAGTGGCTTTCTATGGCTGCTCATTTTTAAAAATTTATAGATTGATTATAAAAAAAAATCTGTTAAGTTCAAACTGTTAAGGATAGAAGACAGAAGATGTTGAGGTGTCTGGTGATCCGCCGTTCCTGGACAAGCAGTGTGTCTTAGACTTCTCAGAACTGAAAAATGCATCAGAAAGAATTATGAAAAATAGAACTAGGTACATTGAGTAGTATCATTTGTTTGCAAAGACATATGTTCCTGGTAGATTTCTATTGATAGAACTTGTAGGTAACGCCTCATTTACATAGACTATTTTCTTGTTTTACTTACCCAAACCAGACTTTAAATATTGTCAATAGGGATGAGTGTAGTGATTTTGGCTAAATAGATTTTCGGACACAATCCATTTTCTTTTCTTTTCTTTACAGGGTGCATTTCTTTCAGGTTTATTTTGAGTAGCTTATTTATTTTAACCACTTAAGACCCGGACCATTATGCAGGTAAAGGACCTGGCCCCTTTTTGTGATTCGGCACTGCGTCGCTTTAACTGACAATTGTGCGGCGTGGCTCCCAAACAAAATTGGCGTCCTTTTTTCCCCACAAATAGAGCTTTCTTTTGGTGGTATTTGATCACACCTATGGTTTTTATTTTTTGCACTATAAACAAAAATAGAGCGACAATTTTGAAAAAAAAAACAATATTTTTTACTTTTTGCTATAATAAATATCGCCCAAAAATATATAAAAGAAAAAAAAATTTCCCTCAGTTTAGGCTGATACGTATTCTACATATTTTTGGTAAAAAAAAAATCGCAATAAGCGTTTATTGATTGGTTTGTACAAAAGTTATAGCATTTACAAAATAGGGGATAGTTTTATGGCATTTTTATTAATATTTTTTTTTTTTTTACTAGTTATGGCGGCAATCAGTGATTTTTTACGTGACTGCGACATTATGGCGGACGCATCGGACACATTTTTGGGACCATTGTCATTTTCACAGGGAAAAGTGCTATACAAATGCACTGATTACTGTGAAAATTACACTGGCAGTGAAGGGGTTAACCAGGAGGGGGCGCTGTAGGGGCTATGTGTGCCCTAAGGGAGTGCTCTTACTGTGGGGGGGTGTGGCTGTGCGTGTGACGTCACTGATCGTCGTTCCCTAACACAGGGAACAGACAATCAGTGACAGCCACACTAGGAAGCACGGGGAGAGGTTTGTTTACACTTACCTCTCCCTGTTCTTCCTCTCTGTGACCCAATTGTGGGACACCGGCGGCAATCGGGTCTGCCGTTCCCACGGGGACGGTCACGGAGGATAAAACCGGATCGCGCGCTGCGCGACCCACGGCTGGGCTCTTGTACATGTACGCCCTTGTGCCCAGCCATGCCATTTTGTCGATGTATATCGTTGTGCGGTGGTTAATAATGTTCTTTGTATTTTTTTTTTATACAAGATTTTTTCTTTTAAAAAAGCAAAACAAGACTAACGAGGGGCCGTTTTGGCATAACGACAGATCCAGAATAGTTGAAAGTATACTGTTGTGTTTTTTTCTCAATTTTCAGCCTAGTGATGTTATATGGCATGCTACTTCTTTCATATGAATGTATAGAAAGGGTCAGTCAACTCCAAAATGATGTCGATGAAAACCCCTGTGTGCTACCACAACCTAACCTTAAAACCAACAAAATGAAATCAAACACAAAAAAACCTCTGAGCTGCAGCAAACAAACAATAGGATTAATTTACTAAAACTGGAGAGTGCAAAATGTGGTGCAGCTCTGTATAGAAACCAACCAGCTTCCATTTTTTTTTGTCAAAGCTAAATTGGTTAAGCTGAGCTTTAATAAAACCTGGAGAATGCAAAAATCTGGTGGAGCTGTGCATGGTAGCCAATACGCTTCTAACTTCAGCTTGTCCAATTAAGCTTTGATGAAAAAAATGGAAGCTAATTGGTTTCTATGCAGAGCTGCACCAGATTATCAACCCCAATGTGTTTTTACACCAAAAATAAGAAATCTCAAAAGAGTGTTGCGCTGCTCCAATCAATAAATAACAATACCCAAATATAAAAATATTACCTTATATCATAACATGAAATACCATACCGTTGTGCTTAAAAGTTTACATACCCTGACAGAATTTATAATTTCTTGGCCATTTTTCAGAGAATTTGAATGATAACACAAGAACTTTTCTTTTACTCATAATTAGTGTTTGGCTGAAGCCATTTATTATCATTCAACCGTGTTTACTCTCTTTAAATCATAATGGCAAAAGAAATTACCCAAATGACCCTGATCAAAAGTTTACATTCCCCAGATCCTAATACCGTGTATTGCCCCCTTTAACATCAATGACAGCTTGAATTCTTTTGTGGTATTTGTGGATGAGACTCTTTATCGTCTCAGATGGTAAAGCTGCCCATTCCCCTTGGCAAAAACCCTCCAGTTCCTGTAAATTATTGGGCTGTCTTGCATGAACTGCACGTTTGAGATCTCCCCAGAGTGGCTCGATGATATTGAGGTCAGGAGACTGAGATGGCCACTCCAGAACCTTCACTTTATTCTGTTGTAGCCAATGACAGGTGGACTTGGCTTTGTGTTTTGGATCATTGTCATGTTGGAATGTCCAAGTACATCCCATGCGCAGCTTCCTGGCTGATGAATGCAAATGTTCCTCCAGTATTTTTTGATAACATACTGCATTCATCTTGCCAACAATTTGACCAAATTTCCTGTGCCTTTTGTAGCTCACACATCCCCAAAAAATCAGCGATCCACCTCCATACCTTTCTTTATAGGCCTTGTTGACTCCTCTACAAATGTAACGTTTATGGTTGTGGCCAAAAAGCTCAATTTTGGTCTCATCTCTCCAAATGACTTTGTGCCAGAAGGTTTGAGGCTTGTCTCTGTGCTGTTTGGCGTATTGTAAGTGGGATCATTTGTGGCATTTGTGTAGTAATGGCTTTCTTCTGGCGACTCGACCATGCAGCCCAACTTTCTTCAAGTGCCTCCTTATTGTAAATCTTAAAACACCCACACCACATGTTTTCAGAGAGTTCTGTATTTCACCTGAAGTTATTTCTGGGTTTTTCTTTGAATCCCGGACAATTTTCCTGGCAGTTGTGGCTGAAATTTTAGTTGGTCTACCTGACCGTGGTTTGGTTTCAACATAACCTTTATTTTTCCACCTCTTGATTAGAGTTTGAACACTGCTGATTGGCATTCTCAATTCATTGGATATCTTTTTATATCCCTTTCCTGTTTTATACAGTTCAACTACCTTTTCCCGCAGATCCTTTGACAATTCTTTTCTTTCCCCATGACTCAGAATCCAGAAACGTCCGTGCAGCACTGGATGAAAAATGCAAGGGTCTGTCGGGAGTCCTGAAACACATTGACCTTTTATACACACACACTATTTACAAGGAAACGGATCACTGGTGAGGATGGTTACCTTTAAAAGCCATTCAAACCCGTTTGTGTTAACTTGTGTGCATGTTATCAGGCCAAAATCACCAGGGTATGTAAACTTTGATCAGGGTCATTTGGGTAGTTTCTGTTGCCATTATGATTTAAAAAGAGCAAACACAGTTAAATGATAATAAATGGCTTCAGCCAAACACTAACCATGAGTGAAAGAAATGTTTTTGTGTTATTATTCATATTCTCTGAAAAAAGGCCAAGAAATCATAAATTCTGCCAGGGTATGTAAACTTATGAGCACAACTGTATAAACAATGATGTTTTCGTTTTGGATCAAGGTTAGCTGTTTGAAACTCTCATAGTAAGTACAACTGTAGGGTCTGTTTACCCGAGTTTCCAGCACCTCCTACCTTCTGTGGCCCCTGTGATTTGCTTTATCTAATGGGGATTTGCCTTCTGTCTAAATGTGCAGGAGGTGCAGCATAAGGTAGCCCTTACACTGATCTTTTTTTTTTTTACTAGTGGGTTTGAGGTGGATGGGTGAATCCTTCATGCTGTGGTATTGTATTCTGATGGCCGGGAAAAATCTAATCTATAGATCAACTTGTGTACAACCATCCTGATCATATGTGGACTGAAATTCGGGGAGTCCCTGCTGAACCAGACACATTTCAGTCCATGTATGGACAAGTTAACAAGTGAGATTCCACAGCATGGGTGGGGGGCAGAGCCTGGGTCCCTGCTGCAGGGCCCTATTAAAAAACTATAAACCAGTTGGTGATTGACCAGCTTCTCTTTCAATGTTTTGAAATAGAGAATTGTGTTTTCCGCAGACATGCCTTTCAAAGGCAACAAAATCACAAAAGTTTTTGTAAACCTTTTCAATTAATTTATGTTATTTGTCCTTTTATATCTGTTAAATATGCTATTTATTATGAATCCATTCACACTATGCGGTGCGGAAAACTTGTGCGATTTTGAACAGGAATCGCAGCGCATTCCTGTTCAAATCACATGCTATTCTTCAGCAGTGCAATTTGAGACATTATTCTGTATGACTGAAAACACACAGAATCTGCCTTAAAAATGTGTAGGAACCTTTTTTGGGCCACACCAGAATCTTATCGCATGGATGTTCACACCTATGCAATCTGATTCTGCAAATCGCACTGCATTTTGCAAACCAATTTTGGGGTGTCTTTAACATACAAATCTGCAGCGGTTCACATGAACAGGGTGTGATTTGGATGTGGTGTGAAATCCACACAGAATTCGATTTTTTATTTTTTTATCTGTTAGATAAGTGCCAAAAATATCCTTAAAGGGGTTGTAAACCTTCCCGTTTTGATAGTTACAGAAATCCCCCCCCCCCCCCCGTTTACTTATCTAAGCCTTCGAAAGTCCTGCATCGAGAACACGCTTGATCTCGGCCCGTTCTTCTCATCTCTTAATCATTGGATATATTGATGGCAGTCGAATCCAATGATACAGGGGGTGGGGCAGAGTCCAGCATTCATGTCTATGGACGCAAATGCTGGACTCGGGAGCGCGCCTGCAAGGTAACCTCCTTGGGAATGCGCTTCCCAGAAGGGGTTAGCTGATGCGGGGAGGAGACAAGACAGCCGCCAAGGTACCCCAGAAGACTTGGATCAGGGCCACTCTGTGCAAAACGAGCTGCACAGCAGTATGACATGTTTGTTTTTTGTTTTTTTAAATGTTGAAAATGTTGAACCCTTACAATCACTTTAAGGCCTCATGTACACTGCTGCTGGTAAATAGACGTTTAGGAGCAGTTTGGCATTTTTTTCAACTGCTCCTTAACTCTCCTCTGTTATATTATCAGTACATGTACACTGGTTCATTTATAGTCCTTTCTAGGCAGTTGAGTTTAGAGGCTTTTTCTGGAACCCCAAAAAAATGCATTCAGAAGCTGTGTTTAGAGGCATTTCAATCGGCAAACGTGGCTAAACGCGATAACTCGCATTTAGCAGCGTTTCATTTACAGACGGTTTTTCAATTAAACAAAAAAATTAATTTTTCAAACGCTTCTAGATGCAAACGCGGCATAAACACAGCTAAACGGACGCTTTTAGGTGGCGGTTTCTAGCTGTCAAGTTAAATCGCTCAGGAGAGGTTGAACAACGTCCAATGTACATGCAGCTTAATGCCGAGTTCAGACAATTGGATATTCCGAAAACAAATGTTCGATGGGAGCTTGTTGTCGGAAATTCCAACAAAAAATGTCCAATGGAGCCTACACACAGTCGGAATTTCCGGACGTTTTATGTCGGCATTTCTGACAACAAAAATTTGAGAGCTTGTCCTCAAATTTTCCGACAACAAAATCCATTCTCATAAAGACCAATAAGAAGGCATGGGGAAAAAAACGTTTGCATATACAGGTACTCCTCATTTAACGTTGTTCCAGGGAATAGCCGATTGCCTCTTGGGGAGGGGGGGGGTCAGGAAGGATTTTTTATTCCCTGCTGTAGCAAATTGGATCATGCTTTGCTGGGGTTTTTCGCCTTTTTCTGGCTCAACTGTGGGTATAGGATTGGGTATATGGGATTGTCTGATATTATTTTGTATTTATTTTTATGGTTGAACTTAATGGACTTGTGTCTTTTTTCAACCTGACTAACTATGTAACGACTTACCTGTTTAACTACTTCAGCCCTGGAAAGATTTATCCACTTCCTGACCAGGCCGTTTGTTTGATACGGCACTGCATTACTTTAACTGACAATTGCGCAGTCGTGCGACACTGTACCCAAACTAAATTGATGTCCTTTTTCTCTTACAAATAGAGCTTTCTTTTGGTGGTATTTGATCACCTCTGCGATTTTTAATTTTTGTGCTAATATAAAAATATTCACACTAAAATGCCATAAACAAAAAAAAAAAAAAAACGAATGTCAAAAAAACGCAGTGCAGATAATGTCCCTGAGGTGCAAGCTGGATGGATGGCTGTGTGCACAGTGATCAGGGTGAAGGTGCTGGTGCTAGTAGTCAATCTCTGGTATGGAGTGCTACCGATAGGTGGTTGCTGGTTCTCCGTGCAACATATGGGTATAGGTGTCCCCTTACCTTACCGCTGTAAGGTAACAGCGTATGAGTGTGTCTTTCAATCGCCTGGTGGCTCCTGACGTCTCAGTCTCTGCTGATATGTATCTTTACTTTGGCATCAAAGTCTCCTTTAAGTGTCCCTGGTGTATCTGTATCAGATAGCCTCACATTGGGGCATGGGGGGATGTAAAGAGGGATGCTCGATAGTGTAGTATTTAAAACATTTATTGGATTTCTTTATTGGAGATGGGTAGCAGCTTGTTGCTCCTGGTAGCGATTTGTCTCCATAACAATTTTTGCAATAATCTCATCAGTCAAAAAGAGTTCGAGGTATGCCAAGGGCTTGTCATCCTCAACATCCACTTTTATCCCAGGTGCTCCTGTAAATGGAAATCTTGGGGGCGCTACGTGCTCCGTACCGCAATCAATCGAGCACCAAATCCGCACATCGCTAGGCACAGTCGCAAGATCAATCGCTTTCTACATCCGATGACGAACTTCCCCACGAGTCGCTATCACTCAACTCCTCTGCAAGCAATTCTGTATCACTGTTTTCCAGCAGGTCATATACCATTTTTGAGGTGGTGCTTTTTTTTTATGCCTTGGTCCCTCTCTAGTTTTCAGACACAAAGTACAGTAAAACTGCAGGCAAGGGCACTGAAGAAAGCACTGGGGGGCAATATAAGGTCAATTTATTTTGTATTGTAATCCAACAGGATTACATTGTATCGGGCCTCCCTGCGCTCGTGGGGAGGGGAATCGGGAAGATCCGGCCGCCATATACTGCGGAAATACATTGCGGGATCCCGGGGACAAGTTAAGTAATCTCTTCCAGGATCCAGCAATGCAATCCCAAGTGTGGCTCGGGGTTACCGCTAATGGCACTGAAATTCCACCCAGAGTCACACTCTGGAATACCTATAGGCAGGTTAAATGCCACAGGAAATGTATTTTTATATGTATATATATATATATATATATATATATATATATATATATATATATATATATACACACACTCTATATACAGTGTGTGTGTTTTTTTTTTTTTTTATACTTGTACCAGCCCTGAGATCCACGTACTCCTGTCTTCTCTATCATACCATAGCCAGGGTAGTGGTATCACTATTGGAGCTTCATGTGTTAATCCATCTGATTGGATAATGAATTGGTATCAACACACTACTGAAGTCCTCTCTGTGGTCCCCTCCTTTGTAAGCTGCCTAAAGTCCTACACCTATAGTCCTCTTAGTCCTTAGTCCAGGGTTTTGTTGGAAAGATAATAAGGTTTTAGGCATTTTTTTAGAACTATTTTAAAAACAATTAATTATGTTTTCATGAATATGTTCATCTGTACTTTAACCTTCAAAATACAAATGACACAAAAACAGAGCTGACCCTTTTGTGTTCATTAGTATTATCTCCTACAGTTATGCCGCCTCAAAAACACAAAGGCGTTGGGTATCGGGGGATCCTCTGACACATATGTGGAGGCACTCCAGAGTGCTTTTATTGGCTGGCTCATCAGCCCACTGTGCATTCATCCCTCAAACAAAATACAATATGGCTACCAGTGAGGCCTTTATTCTGTGTCCTGTGGAAGCCGCAGAAATTTGACTCTTTGCCAATCTCCAGATTTGGCATTGCCGGTTCAGTTAATGTGTGAAAGTAAATAAATGAAAGCTCATGCTGAATGAAGAGGGAAGGAGGGGGTGGAAGACTTAAAAGTCAAGACAGATTGGGCTTTTTCAGGGATTCAGCCACCCCTTCACTTTATATTTCTGTATTTGCCAGTAAACTGAGGATGACTATGTCAGATTAACCCTTATCATGCATGTAGATATTTCAAAATCAAATTGCAATTGAGGCGGAAAATGGAATGAAAGGAAGCCATATGGTTTTTAATCATGATAATTTTGGTACAGTTAATTTGGAGGCATCAGTACAGACATCAAGAAATGTCATATTGGAAAGAAAGCTGAAAAACAATAAATGACCTGGAAAAAAATAATATAGCAAACCTGAAAAGGCAACTTAAAATCTAGTGTTATCTTGAAAGTGTAATCGCATAACTCGAAACCTATGTTATATAGATATATATATATATCTATATAAATATAGATATATACGTATAGCCCAATTTTTTATTTATTTTTTGGATAGAGTAGAGAACGGTTAAACCCCTATCAGGATATTTCTTGCTGTCTGTGTTGGAATAGGAACCTGTTGCTGTCTTAACCACTTAAAGCTGATCTCCACCCTAAAGTGAAGTCGCGCTGATCGGCACCCTCCCCCCTCCGGTGTCACATTTGACACCTTTCAGGGGGGAGGGGGGTGCAGATACCTGTCTAATGACAGGTATTTGCACCCACTTACGGCCACACGTCACAGGCAAAAGACGGGTTTTTTCTGACATCCCGTTCGTCCCCCGTTGTGTGCTGGGAACACTCGGCTCCCAGCACACAGCGGGAGCCAATCCGCGGGCGCAGCGCGACTCGCGCATGTGCCGTAGGGAACCGGGCAGTGAAGCCAGGGCACTTCACTTCCTGGTTCCCTCACCGTGGATGGAGGGGGAGCAGCAGGGTGACGAGCGATCGCTCGTCCTCTGCTACGGACGCCGCTGGACTCCAGGACAGGTAAGTGTCCTAATATTAAAAGTCAGCAGCTGCAGTATTTGTAGCTGCTGGCTTTTAATAATTTTTTTTGAGCGGACATCCGCTTTAAGCCAGAGCACTTTTTGCGATTCGGCACTGCGTCCCTTTACTGACAATTGCGCGGTCATGAGGCATGGTTCCCAAACAAAATTTACCAATTTTCCTGCAAATAGAGCAATTGATCACCTTTACGGTTTTTATGTTTTGCGCTATAAACAAAAATAGAGCGACAATTTTGAAAAGAAAAGCAATATTTTGTACTTTTTGCTATACTAACTATCCCCAGTTTTTTTTTAAAAAGCAATTTTTTTTTTCAGCTTAGGCCGATCTGTATTCTTCTATATATTTTTGATAAAATAAAGCGTATATTGATTGGTTTGCCAAAAGTTATAGCGTCTACGAAATAGGGGATAGTTTTATGGCATTTTTATTATTATTTATTTTACTAGTAATAGCGGCGATCTGCAATTTTTATCGTGACTGTTTTTTGTGGCGGACACATCGGACACTTTTGACACATGTTTGGGACCATTGTCATTTTTACAGCCACCAGTGCTATAATAATGCACTGATTACTGTGAAAATGACACTGGCAGTGAAGGTGTTAACCACTAGGTGGTGCTGAAGGGGTTAAGTGTGTCCTAGGGAGTGATTCTAACTGTTCGGGGGAGCAGCTACCATTGACACGTCACTGATCACTTTTCTCGATCACAGGGAACAGTAGATCACTGACGTGTCACTAGGCAGAACAGGGGAATCCCTTGTTTACAACAGATCACTTTTATTGGCAGACGGGTCACTTTTATTGGCGGAGGGAGAGGGCTCCCCCTCCCGCCGCTCTCCGGTGCCCTCCACCGCTTACCTGAGCCGTTGGTAGCGGTCGGATCCTTCTTCCTGCTTGGTATGGAGACGAGTGAGGGGGAAGACGGCCCGCCCGTCTCCATATCATTGCAGGGCGGAAGTGACATCAAAACTTTACTTCCGCCCAATGCTCTTAAAGAGACTTTTTTTTATTTTTTTCAAAATGACATTAAATTTATTTGTATTGCATTTTAGTGTAAATTTGAGATCTGAGGTCTTTTTGACCCCAGATCTCATATTTAAGAGGTCCTGTCATGCTTTTTATATATTACAAGAGATGTTTGCATTCCTTTTAATAGGAATAAAAGTGACAATTAAAAAATAAAAAGAACAGCGTAAAAATTAAAAATAAAAGGTTAAATAAATAAGATTTTTTTTTTTAAAGCGCCCCGTCCTGCCGAGCTCGCGTGCAGAAGGGAACGCATATGTGAGTAGCGCCCACATATCAAACCACACATCGTTGGAGCGAGAGCATTAATTCTAGCCCTAGACCTCCTCTGCAACTCAAAACTTTTAACCTGTAGAGTTTTTTTTAACATCACCTATGGAGATTTTTAAGGGTAAATGTGCGGGTGCAATTTGGAAGCATGACATGTGTATCAATTTACTCGGCCTAACATCATCTGTCACAATATAAAAAAAAACTTTACTGTTGTCATATTTTTATATTTAAAAAAGTGCGATTGTAAGACAGCTGCGCAAATACGGTATGACAAAAAGTATTGCAACAACTGCTATTTTATTCTCTAGGGTGTTAGAAAATATATATATTTAATGTTTTGGGGTTCTAAGTAATATTCTATAAAAAAAAAACACAAACCGTTTTTAACTTGTAAACACCAAATCTCAGAGGTTCGGTCTTAAGTGGTTAAAGGGGTTGTAAAGGAAAACATTTTTTTCCCTAAATAGCTCCCTTTACCTTAGTGTAGTCCTCCTTCACTTACCTCATCCTTCCATTTTGCTTTTAAATGTCCTTATTTCTTCTGAGAAATCCTCACTTCCTGTTCTTCTGTCTGTAACTCCACACAGTAATGCAAGGCTTTCTCCCTGGTGTGGAGAAAGCCTCTTGAGGGGGGAGGGGGCGAACAGGAGTGTCAGGATGCCCACTAACACACAGCTCCTTTCTCTATCTGCAAAGTAAAGAGTGTCCTGACTTGCCTGCTCGCCCCCTTCCCCCTCAAGAGGCTTTCTCCATACCAGGGAGAAAACCTTGCATTACTGTGTGGAGTTACAGACAGAAGAACAGGAAGTGAGGATTTCTCAGAAGAAATAAGGACATTTAAAAGCAAAATGGAAGGATGAGGTAAGTGAAGGAGGACTGCACTAAGGTAAGGGAAGCTATTTAGGGGGGAAAAAAACAAAGCATATCCCTCTATAGCAGTGATTGCGAACCTTGGCACCCCAGATGTTTTTTTGAAAGGTGTTTATTTATAAGTTTTGCAGGTAGACATGGAATCCACATTATAATGCAAAAAAGAGTACATGAAAAGAGGGGGGGGGGAATCAAATCATTTTATTATTTAATCCCCTGCTAATTTTGTATGTTTGCCCACTGACAAAGAAATGGCCAGTCTATAATTTTAATGGTAGGTTTATTTTAACCACTTAAGGACCGCTGCACAACGATATACATCGACAGAATGGCACGGCTGGGCACAGGGACGTATATATATGTCCCCTTTAAAAGCCCAACCATGGGTCATGAGAGCACCCCCGGCGGCGTGCTCGCTGCTGCGGGACCCGTGGACCCGATCACGGCCGGTGTCCTGCGATCGGTCACAGGAGCTGAAGAACGGAGAGAGGTGTGTGTAAACACAACTTCCCCGTTCTGTGTGGCAGTGACACTGGTCATCTGTTCCTTTAAAGGGAGTGCTCCTAATCTCCTAAAGCTTGTTACCTGTATAAAAGACACCTGTCCACAGAAGCAATCAATCAGATTCCAATCTCCCCACCATGGCCAAGACCATAAAGCTGTCCAAGAATGTCAGGGACAAGAGACCTACACAAGGCTGGAATGGGCTACAAGGCCATCGCGAAGCAGCTTGGTGAGAGGGTGACAACAGTTGGTGCGATTATTTGCACATGGATAAACACAAGATAACTGTCAATCTCCCTCGGTCTGGAGCTCCATGCAAGGTCTCACCTTGTGGAGTTTCAATGATCATGAGAATGGCGAGGAATCAGCCCAGAACTACATGGGAGAATCTTGTCAATGATTTCAAGGCAGCTGGGACCATAGTCACCAAGAAAACAATTGGTAACACACTACGCCGTGAAGGACTGAAATCCTGCAGCACCCGCAAGGTCCCCCTGCTCAAGAAAGCACATGTACAGGCCCATCTAAAGTTTGCTAATGAACGTCTGAATGATTCAGAGGAGAACTGGGTGAAAGTGTTGTGGTCAGATGAGACCAAAATCAAGCTTTTTGGCATCAACTCAACTTGCCATGTTTGGAGGAGGTGGAATGACCCCAAGAACACCATCCCCACCCTCAAACATGGAGGTGGAAACATTATGCTTTGGGTGTGTTTTTCTGCTAAAGGGACAAGACAACTTCACCGCATCAAAGGGACGATAGACAGGGCCATGTACTGTCAAATTTCGGGTGAGAGCCTCCTCTCAGCCAGGGCATTGAAAATGGTTTGTGGCTGGGTACACACACAGATCCCCATTCTGTAACGAGTAATCGCGGGTACACGGCGGTCATCACGACCGCCGGACACTTGCATCAGCTCCGGGGACACGTGTGCGCCGCCGGAGGCGTCTTAAAGAGCCGACGTACAGCTATGATGGCTCGCGCAGGGGAGCCAGCCTGCCACAGTATAACTGCGTCGGCTGGTCCGGAAGCAGTTAAAAGTATTCAGATTCACAGCTAGCTTAAAAGTGAAGTACGGCCTAATGTTTTTTGATCAAACTCCTTTTGTTGGTCACAGGAGTGCACTTACTTTTGTTCTCCTGTGACCCAGAGTAAGCTAATAGTAGGCTATTGCTCGCTATCAGTTTACATAGCAGAGCCACTCCAGGCTCCAGGAGGATTCTGACAATATTGTCGGGATCCTCCAGACTGCCCGATTGACAGCTGTCTCCAGCTCTGTGCCCGGCTGAGAGCCAGAACCAGCTGTGCCTGCCACTCCCTTGCCCGACGCTCCAGTAAGTGCTGGGTGAGAAGACCAAAAGCTGAGTGTTCTGCGATCTTAGAGCCAATGTGGGACAGCTGCAGCATCACACAGATGCTGCAGCATGGAGGGGAGTATGTGTTTTTTTTTTCATATTTCTCCTGTAATTTGGGCCATGCTTGGTTCCTTACATGGTGTACTGTGATATAAATATATGCAACATTTTTGCCTTATATTCTTCAGCTGTACATCTCACCATTCAAATAGAACTGTGTTCATGAAGTGGATTTTCTAAGTGGGCAGATTGCAGTACCTGTTTTGTCCTGAAGCTGCGCTGTAGAAAATATCAATTTATCACAGGAAGAATGGGCCTCGCTGTGTTGGTGTATGGGGGGATGTCTCAGCTAAAGGGGTTATTTTAGAATCAAACCTGGCAAAGAAAATGTTAGGATTTTTATATTAACTAGTAAATATTTGGCCAGCTCGTTTTAATCTGCTAAATATCTAAACATGTACGTTTTAATAGTACTTGTGTATGCTTGATAGTTAAATTGTCAGCTGAGAGGGTTAACTTGTGTCCACCGTGAATGCTGAAAGGCATGAATGGCAAACGGTTCCAATTCAGGGCGGCGCTCGCAGTTTGCATAAATTACTGCTTTTATTATGGTTACAAATACTGTAGTCCCATGGTAACCTTGGTGAGGCTCAAATTCTCCTCTATACTCTGGCTGCAGCCACAGAAATGGGTCATTTTTGTAGACTTAGGCAGCCAGTTGAATTTTAATAAAAGATTTTTATTTTTTAGTTCATATTTGCATTTAACTTTACTAAAACCACAGTTGGTTCAGTTACACCTACAAGTATGCTATATATTGTATGCTGATACTTGTCGGGCTCATGTTTCTTATTCCTGCAACCTTTTACCTCGTTATTTTCTTTTTTTTTTTTTATTTGCTTATATAAAATTCCCTCACTTTCCGGTTCAAGTATTCCATGAATATTAAAATTTAAAAACGGTTGTAGTTTGTTTAAAATGACCCACGTTTATTAATGCCAGCATTTTCTTTTGTTAAAAATAACACTGCTAGTATCATTTAGGTATCATTTCCATATGTTAGAAATTTTTTCTTGTCAGGAGTTTTGAATTTTAGATTTAACTATCAAGCCATAATATTAATTTTAATGTTTAAACACATAAAAACAACAATGGAAGCAAATAATATTTTTTAAATTATAATAAAAAAATGATAATATTAATAATTAAGCACTAATATATATGGTCAGAATTTGATCTCAATAATTAAATGTGATATCCAAGTTCTTTCCCTATTGTGATTTTTATTTATTTTTTAAATCTCCACGCTACTATAATTAAATGCCCAATATACATTGTATAGAAGTTGCTTCTTCCTTAAAACAGGATGGCTACAGCCGTTTCGCAGTTATCAGCCGTCGAAAATTACCCCTGGGTTGTTTAAGAAATTATTTTCGGCAGCACAAAAAGCCATCCAGCGTCCTTGTCAGAAAGGATCAGCATAAATTTCCGCTGACAGAATGCCAGGCTGGCAGTCTACCTATGGCATTTGAAACCCTGTATACAAGAACAGAACCCTGACACACACTTCTTTCCTGTTGAAATTTTTTTTTAGAGACGGAAATGGGATTTTGGTCCCCCGTCCTTCCGACCGTTTAAGTTTCTAAAAATATCAATTTCTCACACCAGAAACAAGCTTAGCAACAAGGTGTAAAATTAAATAGCCTTCATTAGAATTGCACTGAGTATCAGTAACCCATAAATCGCGTTGTGTTGGCTGCTTATTGGTGCAGCTAATAAAATAAAGCTCAGTCCAAGAGAGCCGTAGGCAGCTTGCAAGACGATAGCGGGATTTGCTTACTGTAAATACAAGAAGAAAATCGCACACAAATCTGCCGTGGCTTTGACAAGTATTAAGATCCCTCTTTACATCTGTACCAAAGTGCAATTAGCTTTCCGTGCACTAGGACTGCTCTATCTTATTCTGCTTCATTACTTGAGCATAATCACCCAGCTTGCTTGAGTGGTCGCACAAGCAAGCTCGAGTCTAAATAGATAAAAGGGAGTGAATGTGTTCAAATATACGAAGACTGCCTTTTAAGTCTTTAATTTATTCATCTCCAAGACAGATTTTTTTTTCTAATGTTGTTTCTCCTTTTTTTTTTGTCCCCCCCCCCCCCAATCTTCTTTTCTGTTCCCCTGCAGGTTTGCTGTATGTCCACAAGATTCCTCGACTTAATAGTTTGATTTGTGATGAAACAGACACCAAAGACCTGGCTTTTAAGTTAAAGAGAAAGCTTTTCTCTATTGAGGTAAGGTTTTAAGCTGATTTTGGTGGGAATTGGCCCAAAATATGGACAATAGCTCAAAATTCTTTGTGAATGGGCAACATTTATAACAGCAATGCAAATGTATTGGGCAGCATATGATGACCTTTTTTGTAAATGAATGTTGGGGGATCTTCATTTAGTGGTGGCGGTTTTCATGAACATTGAAGTTTTATCTCTTGTATTTTGCATTGATTCTACAGGCATTTGCAAAGTTTTCATACATGCTTTGTAAGAATATTTAGATTAACACCTACCTTGCCTCTTCTTTTGAAAGAGAATTATTGTGGGTATTGGGCATATCATATGATTTATATTTTATGGCTTCTGGGAAAAAAGGAGAATTTAAAGTGTTTGTTACCCTAAAGAATAACATATCTTGTTCCCTTAAAGCAGTGTTTCTCAATTCCAGTCCTCAGGGCCCCCCCCCCCCCAACAGGTCAGGTTTTCAGGATTTCCATTATTTTGCACAGGTGATTTGATCAGTTTCACTGCCTTAGTAATCACCACAGCCTTTTCATCTGAGGGAAATCCTGAAAACCTGACCTGTTGGGGGGGCCTGAGGACTGGAATTGAGAAACACTGCCTTAAAGCATGAATAACAGCACAGTGCTTGTACTGTGTAATTTGGCCCCTTCTATCACCTAAAAAAAACCTGTCTTATCCTGCCTAACTATAACCTCCTCCTGTAAACAGACCACGGTTTATCATGGCTGCTTAGCCCTGACACCATGGTCCGTTTACGTGCCCCAGTCATCCGCAGCCCTGCTCTGTGGTCCCCCCCCCCGCCTGTCTGTTGTGGGTCAGTGCCTGCCCCCCCGTCTTTCTGCTATCATAACTACAATAAAAACATCTCATCCCCTCTGTAACATAACATCATGTGCTCTGTGTTATATAAAAATAAAAAGCTGCCCGTTTGTATCTATATCGGAGCATCTCCCGCGCTCACCTAACTCGTCGGCTCTCTCCTCCCTGGCTGGCGTCAGCAGGAGTGCTCGGCCCCTCCCGCTATAGCGGTCAGCCTGACAGAGGAGAGAGCCAAGGAGTCATGTGAGCATCGGGAGATGCTCTAATATAGGTACAAATTGGCAGCTTTTTTATATAAAACAGATACTGGGGCACATAAAAATGTTATGTTATGAGGATGGGGTAGTTTTATTATAGTGACTTTAAATGCTTGACAATGGTATCACAGCTTCCTCCCATTTTTTCTCCCACCTTTACCCTAGCCTGATTTCTCTCTTCTTGATATTTTTGGAGAGTGTTTACAGGTCATCTATCTTGGCTTCCTGTGATGGTGTGTAGTTTTTCTTTTGTGATAAAGTTACCAACTTGTTATACTTCCACTGAAATATACAGTAGCTTACTACATGGTAAAACCTTGACAGAAGCATGAACCTAAAATAGTTAAAAGTGAGGGCATTTGTTGGCACTTAGAAGTGTTTAGTAGTGGTTTTCGACACAGAATGCTGCATGCTTTGAATGATAGAGCAGCCCTTGCCTCTAATACATATCTGGAGTCCCGGGGGCGAAAGTCCAGTCACAGGACCTCTGCCTTCAGTGGTGGGCGGTCCTGAATACTACTAAGGACAGTACAACGTAATAAGGTAACCCCATTCTCTGCAGCATTCTACTGTAAACCCAGTGCTGCCTGAAGGCATACCCCTGGGGGAGGTTCCTTGACATCCTGGGCTCACGATGAACTGGTTTGAATAATAATGGGTGTCCTTCAACCTGAAAGAGGACTGGTGTTTGATCGCAGAAGGGTGAGTAGTCGAAGGACACTCCCCTTGGCCAGGCAGCATCACAAGGACAAACGCACCTGTAGAGTGTAGAAGAGCGCACGCACAGCAGAAGGAGCATGCGCTCACAGCCGAAGGAGCATGCGCTCACAGCCTCCGGTCATTTACACTCCTTCCTGCATATGTCAAACACTCCGTGCCATAGGCGCACTCTGCTCTCATGCTAGTGCATGAGATAAGGAAAGCAGATGTCAGTCACAGCAGTAGGAGAAATGACGGCACAGATTTCTCTGTGTCATTTTTTTATCTCAGTAAAGAAAGACAAGAGGATTGCTCAGAGCTGGATTAACTATTTGTGGCAAGACTGGGCACAGATGACTTGACATCCTCTACTGTACCAGGTAGAAGTCTTCATAAAAATAAAAAATTATTCGGTTTTACATCCACTTTAATTTAACAAGCTGAAGTTACACGCTGATTGGTTACCATGCAGAGCTGCACCAGATTGTATGCTCTCTAGTTGTAGTAAATCTACCCCTAAGTGTTCTGTTATTATGATCTGTAGAGATTACAATTATATACCCTGCATTTCTACAGTCTTCAAGCCACAGTATTTTTAACCTACCATCAGGAGTGCGCAACTGTTCTTTTATTTGTATTTTTTATTTTACAGGCAAACAGTACTAAAATTTTGCGTACATACTTTGGTTGTTATAATATATGGCATAGACACCCAGATGTTTCTGTCCCTTTTTGTTGTAAATTGAATAAAAAGTCCACAAAGCTTTATAAAACACTAACAGGTTCTTCTGCATGAGTGCACATACTTTTAATTATGCGCAATGTCTCAACTGTTTA
This sequence comes from Rana temporaria, assembly GCF_905171775.1. NCBI lineage: Eukaryota > Metazoa > Chordata > Amphibia > Anura > Ranidae > Rana > Rana temporaria. Next base: position 31,505,921 of record NC_053499.1, on the reverse strand, counting down.
TCATATCCAGTTTCAGCAAACATAATGGCATTTGATACCTCAAATTAGAGAAAACACAATAACGTCTTAAAAGATGCATTGAAACTAGGCCACAGACTTAATTCAATAACAGTCTATGTCTAATGATTAATTACTTGCTGTGCTTTGCAAGATGGAAACCCTCCTGCATTAACTAGACGAATGCCTTATATATATTTATGTTACTGGCAATTATCTTTTAATGAATACGAAAGACAAAAAAAAACATTGAAATAGCATGGGGATACGAAATAGGTAAACATGTTTAATTACTACAAATTAATAGTATGCTTCCATTTTAACATCAAAAACTTTTGGGTGACTCCTGAAATGCTATATTAAGCAATGAGCTTCTAATATGATCCAGGACACATAAGGAGAGTTTTACTAAAACTGGAGCACACAGAATCCGGCGCAGCTGTGCATAGTAATCAATCTGCTTCTAACATAAGCTTGTTCAATTAAACTTTGACAATAAAACCCAGCAATAAAACCAGATTGGTTGCTATGCACATCTGCTCAAGATTCTGTGTGCACCAGTTTTAGTAAATCTCCTTCATTGTAACTGCTTCCAAAAGTGCTGTATAATCCTTTGCAGCAAAGAAGTCTGACTGCAGTCTCTGCTAACATGATTCTTTGCCATGGAACTGCCCCTGCTGCTGTGTTTGGGTGAGGTTATAATGGCAGTGCTGGAACCAGGGAACACAATGGCCAATCATATATGTTCTTTCCTACACTGAAACAATAAATGCTATAATATGACAGTGTTCAGGTAAGTAAAACGGGGGGAGGGGGGGCTGCAGCATTAGATGTTTTTTAAAGAATGCATTAATGGGAAAAAACAGGGGTTTACAACCCCTTTAGCGTATCTAAAAAAAAAAAAAAAAAGGATTTTTTTAAATTTTAACAAGTTGTTTCACACAGCAAAGCATACTTACAATTACACTTGAAAACACATTCTTTTACTCCTCCTGAATAGGTAGCTACCACATGTGTAAGGCTTATTCACTGCCTAGATGCTTAGAATGGCCCAAAATCTAAGGAACACCTTTGGGCTTTCAAGGTGCATACATTTCACATGCGATTTCCTGACTACCTAACACATATGTTGAGGCTCTGGTGTGCCAGAACAGAAGAAACACCCACAAAATTACCACATTTTGAAAGTTCACCCTCCAACGTATTTACTGAGAGACATGATGAGTCTTTGGAAGAGCACATTTTTTCCACGTTTTTGGAAAATGAAGAAAAAAAATTAGAATGAGTATCCCAAAACACATTCTGCTACTCCTCTTGTATTGAGGAGACCAAACTCCAAGGAACACCTGTTACTCCTCCTAAATAGGTAGCTCCCACATGTGTGAGATGTTTTCACTGCCTAGATGCTTAGAATGGCCCAAAATCTAAGGAACACCTTTGGGCTTTCAAGGGGCATAAATTGCACATTTAATTTCCTGACTACGTTTAACATTTGTGACATCCCTGGAGTACCAGGACATCACGAAACACCCACAAAATTAACACATTTTGGAAATCAGACCCACAATGTATTTTTTAAGAGACTTTGAATATTTCTTATTTATTTTTTGCCACACATTTTTGGAAATAAAATGTATCTTTTTACACAGAGTTGTAACTTGATGCTAATTTTTTAACAAGGTCGCTGGCTGGTTCATAAGTTTGAGCTTGGAATTCTCTTTGTATTTGTTTGACATATGTCGCCCTTCCAGTGCTCCTTGCTGCAAAGACCAATTATAGGTGGGGGGAAACCACATGTGAGACCTTTTCAGTGTTTGGACTAATTATGTACTTGACATTGCATCTTTGTATCATCATCAATCAATATCTTATCAAAAACAGTGTACTGTAATGTTCACCTCTGTACCAAGGTATCAGGGAATTTAGCTTAATGCAGATTCACCTGTAGCAGTCTCCATTCCTATAAGCTATGCAGGCCTAACATACTGGTACTTGGATGCCCCCTAGAATTCTACAGAATGCTGGATTCACCGAGTCAGGACGTAGAGGAAACTGAACAAAGTGTGAACTGAAGAGAACCTGTGGTTCCAGGAGTGCAGTTTTCCACAGAGGATGGCAAAGACTTGTGTCTTGCAGGAACATAGACAGAATGTGCAGATGGGTATTCTCTGTCAATGGACATGGCAGACATTGCGCATGTGCTAGAGGGTGCATGTGAGCACCACAAAAGGGAAGCCATTTTAAAATGGCGCCAGCCTTCAGAATACAGCTATCCAGCCATTTATGTACAATAGCTGAATGGCAGGTGGTTAAGGTGGATCTTCCAAAACCTGTCTACATGAATAAAGTCTCAGCATGTCACAAGATAAAGTAATAGTATAATTTAAAATAAAACCATACCTTTTATCTTTTCAGTCAATAAGCTCTGGTTTAGTGAATTTTTCATAGATGGAGATTATGTCTCAGTCAGCTGAAGACAGGAGGAAGCATTTCCTTACGTTCCTCTCCCCCAGTGATACTACAGCATGATATCTATGTAGAAAGACACAAGGTGAGAAACTGTACCAGTAAAGATTTGTGTCAGACATTGTGAATACAGCCAAGAATTGCACATGCACCAAGATATAAAACTAGCATCTCAGGAAGTAGATGCTGAGGCATGATGCCTGGGCACAGGTGGTCCCATCCCTTTGGAGAGAACGCACATGAAGGCATTGTCAGTGTGAGTACTGTGATCTCTATGGGAGTCCATAAGTTAGCATGCATGCACATAACATAGTAAAATATATCTGAAGACGAGTCAATTTTGAGTCATGGTAGCAATATTCAACAATCTGTAGACATCAGTCAGAAACTTTCTAATACAAACTGATTAAAAAAGACTGTTATGAAATACTACACATCAGTACACTTTTCAGCACTGTTTTTTAAATAAACTCCCAGCTATCTGAAGAAATAATTAGTAACCAGGAGAACAAATAGTCTGTCATTTATGAGCTCCTTTTGACTGCTGGGTGATGCCATGTTTTACATGGACAGCTTTTCAAAACTTGCACCGATCTATGGCGGACTTGAAGACAGAGGATTTTTCCCCCTATTAAAGATCTTATATGTGGGGCTGGTGGCCCTGAGTTTAGATATCCCCCCCCCAATCAGACCTCAGTGTGAACAAGAACTGTAATAAGTGACAGCTGCTGTACGTTATATAGCTATCTGCTCCCTTTTCATACCTGCATGCACAGCACCTTGCAGAGCGGAGCCTTCCAGAATTTACTTCCATTGCAGCCCTGAGCTGTCATGTGGCTGAATGCAGAGCATTCTAAAGGTCTAAGAATATAAAACTGTGGGATGTGTTGTGCTTATTTGTTACTCCCTTTCTGTCCAGGTATCCCTCTAATAGGGATATTACACCTAAAGGGATGGGGGAAGCAAGGTATGCCTGATCACATGACCACTGTGATGAGCTGTCCTAGTGGTCACATAACCAGAAGCTGATTTCTCAGGCTCAGGTCTCTTTGCTGGGAGCACACAGTGAACACGCTCTCAGCACAGAAACCTCTGCTGCCCATAGACGGAAATGTGCAGTGTGCGCTTGCAAGTCAATCCTCCTTGCCATCGAACATATGTGTTACATGTTACATGGGTGGCAAGAGGTTAAAGAGACCTTATCACTTCAGGGTCAGAACAATAAATGGTAATACCTGCAGACAGAAGAGGCTCTATTCTTACTTTTCTGGTGATCCATGTTTTGAAACACTGCTGTAATTCTGCTCCCCAGTGGCAAAACGTGTTTGACTGGCTGGATAGGTTGAATACCCGTTTCCCCCATAACACACAGTGGTTCCTTCTGCCTACTTATACATCCTGTAGTGATATAAGAACCAGTAGGAGATGCCACTACATAAAGTGGGGGTAGCAGGAATAATTACATTTGTTGAGTACTTGCTGGGGAACAGCATCATGGCTGCATTCAAAGACATGGGATGTCAGAAACGTAAGTATAAGGTCTTTTCTTTCTGCATACGTCTCTACTGTGGTTTGACCCTGTGTTGACTGAAAAGCTGAATGATGAGGATAATTTTTGATGTCATGGCAGTCACCTCATTTAGCTCATATATCCCGTGCCATCCTCCATTTTTAGCATACCGTATGTATGTAAAATGTTGTATGAAGCACCACAAAATTGGCATCATACATATTACCAACAGAAATATTTATAAATAACCCCCTTGTAAAGTAGAAGAACTTTTGGGTAATTATGTGTTTTAAGGGTTTTTTCTCACCTAATGTTTTGAAGCTATCATGCTGTATCTTATGTGTGGTTTACAGATACAATTCGGCTTATTTAACTTCCAAAATATGCTACACTACCCATTTAAATTGTAGTCATAAATAGCTTGTCAATCAACCACACAATAATATGCTAAAATAATGGTCAACAAATATAATCCAATAAGTGATTTTTATAGTGCAACCCAAAAGTCCCAAAAGAATCCCATAATGCAATTGTCGTCTAGAACAGTCCACTCCCAATCAAATAAAAAAAACTCAGTGATACCACTTGCCAACACGTGCCTCTTGCCTCAAGATTAAAAGAAGTCAGACAGTGCTGACCGATGAACTCTCATACAGAGGAGCGAGACAAAAATGTCAGCTGGCCAATCATCTAGTTAGGATATCTCCTCATAACACCATTTTATACTCTCAAAAAAAATGTTCTTTGTCTTTTTAGTCTCTCAGCTGTTCTTGAATCACCACCACGTATCACCTGCTATTGGTTGTATCTCCAGCCCTGTTAAACTATTCGTTTAGAAAAGTTCAGCAGTAGCAGGCTATACATTTCTCTTTTACTGATTTACTTGTCCTAATAAATGGAATCTCACATAAAATTCTCCATTAGCAAAAGTGGCATCTTCTGTGAGGTTTACAAATATAGTTAGGGCTTATGTTTTAAACAAAGCTGTCCAATAAGCCCTGCAAACCTCTTTCCCTAATCTCCTTTGAAGTTTGAATTTTAAGTAGGCCGCTTGTCTTTAGGCCATTAAAAAGAGAATTGCCACCAATAAATTAGCATATTTTAGGTCCTTGCCAAATGATGGTCTATCCAGGTTGGCATGACTTTGGTCTGTGGGATGTCACCCTTAAGTGACCATTGTGGCCCTTTTGTGACCTTGTGCACTCTTCAGCTGGCTACATGCTAGTGACACTTAAGTGTCTGCTTTCACTTTCTTCACATTTGCAATTAGCTCTGTCCTAAAAATCACAAGTAGGTGCTAACCATTGACACACTTAGTTGCCCTCCTGCCAACTAATGCTCAGTGGTGTGCTTAATTGTCCTATCTTATTGGGAGTAGTTAATTGTTAATCAGCCCACTCCTCTTGCAGGTCATCTGTATAGGTGCCTGAGATTCCAGGGCACTTCTTTATGAACAACCATGTCAAAAGGAACGTCTCTTGTTTTGTGAGTTCTTTTGTAATAGTTACTAGTTACAGCTAGTGTTAGATTATGTTAAAAATTGCTATTGCTTGTCAAAATATTCTGTATTGAGCTTGAAACTCTGGTATTTAATAGCCAACTGTAAAAAAAATTATATTTATCAAACACGTCACCATTTTTCCAGGTAAATATATTTTTCTAAAGGTGCTAATAATTTGAAATGTTCACAACATTTTGGTAACAACCCATGTAATCCATCCATACAAAGAAACCAAAACAAATAAGTTGAAAAATTAAGTTCGGGCCCTTTCACACGGGCGGACAAACGGTCCGTTTTTTTTTTGACAGATCAGCAGGGATTTACGGATGATCCCCGCTGAGCAGACGGACACACACGGGGGGGATCAATACGGATCCGCTCCGTGTGAAAGAGCCCTTATGTGTAATGAAATTGAATGATACTTTGTACAACATTCTTTGTTGGTAATGACAGCTTCAAGACACCTCCTGTATGGAGAAACTAGTCGCATGCATTGCTCAGGTGTGATTTTGGCCCATTCTTCCACACAATCATGGGTCTCTTCTATGAACTCTGATCTTTAGTTCTTCCATATATTTTCTATTAGATTCAAGTCGGGGGATTGGCTGGGCCATTCTAGCATCTTTTTTTCTTTCTTAGAAACCAATTGAGAGTTTCCTTGGCTGTGTGTTTGGGATCATTGTCTTGCTGAAATGTCCACCCTTGTTTCATCTTCATCGTCCTGGTAGATGGCAGCAGATTTTTATCAAGAATGTCTTGGTACATTTTTCCATTCATCCTTCCTGCAATGATATGAATTTTGGCAGTACCATATGCTGAATAACAGCCCCACACCATGATGTTACCACCTCCAAGCTTCATTGTTGGTATGGTGTTTTTTGGGTGATGTGCAGTGCTATTTAACCTCCAAACATGTTGTGTATTATGGCATCCAAAGAGTTAAATTTTGGTCTTATCCGACCAGACTATATTCTTTTGGTATTTCGCAGGCTTGTCTAAATGCTGTGCAGAAAACTTTAAACAAGCTTCAACATGTATACAGGTCATGGTGGCTATTGTTTTCTTTGAAAAAATTGTACCTGCTGATTCCAGGTCTTTATGAAGCTCTCCACAACTGGTCCTTGGCTCTTGGACAACTCTTCTGATAATTCTTTTCACTCCTCTGTCAGAAATCTTGCGAAGAGCACCTGTTTGTAACTGGTATATGTTGAAAAGATCTTCTTTTCACTTCTTCCAGATTATGGCCCCAACAGTGATCACTGGAACATTCAGAAGTTTAGAAATTCTTCTGTAACCAATGCCATCAGCATGTTTTGCAACAATAAGGTTGCAAAGGTCTTGAGAGAGCTCTTTGCTTTTACCCATCTTGAGATGTTTCTTGTGTGACACTTTGGTAATGAGATACTTTTTTTATAGGTGACCAGTTGAGACTGAACCAGTTGATATTAATTTGCACTGACAAGGGGCAGGATTGCTTTCTAATTACTGATAGATTTTAGCTGGTGTCTTGGCTTTCCATGCCTTTTCGCACTTCACTTTCTTCATGTGTTGAATATTTTTTCCCAGTGTCATTTTATTTTATTACACATAACTTAATTTCTGAACTTATTGGTTTTGTTTTTTTGGATGGATGGATGGATTGTATGGGTTGTTACCCACATGTGGTGAAAATGTAATGTCAATAGCAACTTGAGAAATATATTTACCTAGAAAAATGAGGATGCGTTCAATACTTATTTTACCCGCTGTATATATACAGTATTTGTGCGTGTATTTTCAGTACACTCGCCTGATGAAGGAGATCTTGTTCTGTGTATGATCAATGGAGTTTCCAATACCTAGGTGGTAATAATGCACACCTGTAGTAAAAAAAAAGTACTATGCTAATCTGCTAATCTGATGAATAAGTGCCACTGTAAAGTACCAGACTAATGTAATATTAATGCTTGGTTGGCTCATTGCCACTGGAACTTTCCGAAGCTCCAAGGCAACTGCCAACTTTCTGAAAGTCTATTTGAATAAGCTTAGACAGTGTCCTAGCACCCAGCACTTAGGATTGGCGATAGGTCGCTCAGGCATCGAGCACTGCATTGTAGGATTGGGGGGTGGATGTACTTATTTTCTAGTTCTATGGGGTTTTCCAGGTTGCAACAACAGTGCTATCAAAATAGATATAATCTGGAACCTATTTTACATTAGTTGGCTAAACTAACATTTTTTTGCCCAGTAAAAGGCTACTTAAAGCGCAGCTCCGGGCAGATAAAAATGATGCCTTGCAATGGGGCTGTGCCTACACTGCAAGTATGTTTTTGCTTTTTTTATGTCTAGGGGAACAACACCAGGAGATATGTTTACCCAATCCTCTGATCCCCACAGCTTCTGTACCCCCACACTCTAGCGGTCTAGGGTCCTGACCAGAGCAGGGATTATAGCCCTGCTCTGGACATGAGGAAGCCAAGGAACAGTCCACTACTAGATCATGGGGAAGCTCCTCCAGCTGGGGAAGTGGAGGATCAGGTGAGTAAAATTTAATTCCTCTCTCCCCTAAATGAAATGAAAAATTAGCTTTTGCAGTACGGGCACATCCCCACTGCAAGAAATATTTTTTATTATTTGCCCATTTTGGTTTTCAAATTGTATATTAACCCCAACAATGAACTTTGTTTTGTTATATAAGTGAAAAAAACACCACCACCCCCTTGTTATGATTTGAGGAGAGTGGGAGGTACAGTGGAACCTCGGATTGCGAGCAACGCGGTTAACAAGCGTTTTACAATACAAGCATTTTTTTAAAAAAATCCTTTGCGAGTGTTATCTTGCAACACGAGCAGGATTCAGGCCTCTGCGTTGTGCAGTACCACATTTGGCCAGAGGTGCGGGGGCGCCGGAGCCGTGTGGAAACACTCGTAAATACTCAGTTTCCGAGCCTTTCCGGGGGTTTCCTATGGCACCCGAATGATCTCCAACCATTTCCGAGTCTCTCCGGCGCCCCCCACCTCTGGCCACATGCGGTATTGCATGCCATAGAAGTCAATGTGGAACAAATTATTCTAGTTTCCATTGGCTTCTATGGGGAAACTCGCTTTAATATGCAAGTGCTTTGGATTACAAGCATTCTCCTGGAATGGATTATGCTCATAAACCAAGGTTCCACTGTAATTCATATATGAAAACTGGGCAGGTGTGATAACTGAAAGGGAATTTTCCATTCCTTTTGTTATAGATTTTCTTTGACTTCTTTCTGTCTCCAGGACATGGCGTGAAGGTAAATCTCACCAATGGGTCAGACAAGAAAAAAAAAATTGGCAAGGGTTTTTTTTTTTTATCATTTTCTTATAGTTACAAAACACCAGAAATCGATGATTCTCAAAACTAAATAGAAACTGTCTTTAGATACATTTAAAAAACAAAAAGAAAATACTTTACCAAGTAGTAATTTTTGGTGAGTTCAATAGCAACAGGATAAGTCGCGCTTAATAGTCTAACCATAAAAGTACATTTGGTTGATTTTTAATATACACATTTTTGCAATGTGCTGGTACAAAAGAGAATAAAATCTTTAAAGAAAGCAATAAAGTGAAGGTTAGTTGTCTAATCCTATTTCTTCCCACTTTGGAATCTTAATTAGGAGGAGATAAAAACCATCATTTGACTAAATTATTGTCTTGAATCTCCTAGCAAAAGGTATAATCCGCAATTGGGCCAATTAGTGAGAGCCATAGTTAGCAGTGCTAAGGCAGAAAACCTGATTAGAAGTGACACCAGTCTAGTTCCCACTGTTGTTATGCCAGGTATGGTGGTCAGACTTCAAAGGCTTGGAGGCATCAGAAGGGCAAGGTTTGCAGGCCAGCTTAGGTCCGGTCGTTAATCTCTCTGCTAAAACCACAGCAGCCCTCGCACAAAACAAGCTTACACGACACAATCATGCGGTATTAAAGTTTGGGTTGAGTCATGCCAATTTGCCTTTGATTTTCTGATGATTGACTAAAAGATGGCTACATGACTAGACACATACTAAAGCTTTCCCGATTAGGTAAGTTTTCCAAGTATGTAAAAAATGTTGGATATTTCCTCGTTAAATGATATGATCGCAGTTCGTTTACTGTAACCTCTAGCAAAAGGACTTTCCACATAACAATTTTTCTTATAACTGTACAGAGTTATAAAATGTTAATGTGTACTCTAATCAACACCGGAAATGATACCTACCCAGTCAACAATTCAGTTTGTTTTTTTGTGTAGTGTATCAATCGGCCCCCATATCAATTTGAAGGTACCATAGTGATCCAAGACCCTCTGCTTATAATACCGACAAGAATTCCCGAACACACCCAGCAGCTTTACAAACCTTCCTATCATGGCCGAGTACCCAGCCATGTTAACATATAAATCTTCCACCCTTCCTGATAAAGCTTACATGCCTTCTGCACATTCTCATTGACCAGTGAAGCTAAACATAATAGTGATGGTCTAATAGAAATGTGAGGTGGGGGAGGGCGCTTATAGGCAAACGCACAATACTTGGCAACCTCCAAAAATAATTTCCATTGACTTTTAGCAGTGGAATAATGCATTCAGTACTGTAATATTCTTTAAAGCCAAACTGTACATCCAGTTCTGGTGTTTACACATCTCTGTAGCCTGTCACTGGCCAGTGAAAGGAGAAGCAGTGGACTGATTAGCTCATCTATATATCACTCTGCTTTCTCCTTCTGTCAGCATTATCTTGACACTTAAGCACTACCGAACCCCTAACAGAATTCTCCTGGTTAGCACATGAGCACTGCAGCACTTGCTCCTTTGTGCTTCTTCTGTCTCTCCCATTGTCAGATCTGCTGCTGTACAGGAGATTGCAAGAGGCTGATATAATGTCATATTCAGGTACTTTCACTGCTTGCATTTAAAACAAATACACTCATAAATATAGAGCTGCATTAAAGCAGAGGTTCACCCTAAAAACATGTATTTAACATTCCATTCAGCATAATTCCAACATTTACACTATGCCGTTTTTTTTTTGCTGTACATACCGTCTTATTGTTATTTTCCACCCGGGTTCTCACTCTTGCAGGAGTAGGTGTTCCTATACAGAGGCTAGATGATTGACGCCTTGTGAAAAACTTCCCCCCGGTGCATAAGGCGCGTCACCAGTTTTCCGAAAGTAGCCGGCTCTATACGGCGCCTGCGCAGTCAGTTTTACACGGCAGGCGCAGGCGCCGTATAGAGCCGACTAGCAGTTTGGCTACTTTTGGAAAACTGGTGACGCGCCTTATGCGCCGGGGGGAAGTTTTTCACAAGGCGTCAATCATCTAGCCTCTGCATAGGAACGCCTACTCCTGCAGGAGTGAGAACCCGGAAGCCGGGTGGAAAATAACAATAAGACGGTATGTACAGCAAAAAAAACGGCATAGTGTAAATGTTGGAATTATGCTGAATGGAATGTTAAATACATGTTTTTAGGGTGAACCTCCACTTTAATCTGTGCCTTTTATAAATGACTGGAGTTAAGCTTCTAAATGGCGTAGTATGAACAAAAAATAACTGATATTGGCTGAAAATATAAAATTTGTATTCACTTTTTTTTTGTACTATCTGATATATTTCACTTTGATGCTGTAATGACACTGACATGTGCGAATGGAAGAGGAAGCCTAAGGCAGATCTGCTATTTTTCCAAATGGTTGATACCATCACCGTGTTGACTTTCCCTTGGGTCATAAAAAGCCTGTTTATTTTCCCATTTTATTTAGCTTTAACAGTTAGACTGTCATGTCAGGCCTTTTAATAAGGTCCACGGTAATAAATCAGTATTACAGTAGCACTATTGGCACCCTATGGTCCATCTATATGTTCATCTTTGGTCCATCTATAAATTAATAAAAAAAAATTATCAATGCCCCATTAACACCTACACACATTGCTCACATAGTTAAATGCATTTTGGAGATAGGAAAATGACTAAAATTATACAAACATCTAAAAAATATGAGATTTTTGTCTACATATGTAACACTAATAAAGACCTCAGATGCAGACATTTCCTCCTTTGCAGTGCCCATCTCCTGTTGTGCCAGGCAGTGTTTTGACCAGAATTTGAGATAGCAATGTCTGCATAGGATGAGCTCCGGCGTGTTCGCACAGCCCACGTGCAGAGCCTGCCAGAAAGTCCCGATGCATGGCTGCAGAGATCAGCAAAAAAACAGGCAGAATTGATGGACTTTTTTCTGCTGTCATTATTCTATGTTCTTTATGTTAATTGTTCTATGTTTCTTAAGTCTGTATGGCTCCTAAAGATTTGAGGGAGGGGGTAATGGCATCATTTTTAAAATATGTTGTCTTATACGCCGGCAAATACGGTAAATGGTTTAGAGCCATGTTTTGGGAACTTCCCTTAGATAAAATAGCTCTTATCAATACCATGTCATTGATATTGATTTAAAGTAACTATGCAAAGTAAAGGAAAACCTGAAACCATGGCCCATTAGGGGTACTTGAGGACTGAGATTGAGAACCCCTAGTTTACAGTGTTAGGAAATATTAACCACTTGTCCACCGGAGGATGTCATATGACGTCCTCGACTTTGTGCGGTGATATCTGAATGATGCCTGCAGCTACAGGCATAATTCAGATATCGCCGTCTTCAGCCGCCTATTCTGTGCACGATAAGAGCGATCAAAGCGGCTGTTCCGCCGCTTGATCGTTCTTATAGGCAGCGGGAGGGGACGTCCCCTCCCGCCGCCATCCGGTGCTTCTCCAGGTTTTCCCATGCCATCGGGGGCCCGGAGAGCGAATTGGTCGGCGCTGCCTGGAAAGCATAGAGATGACTGGTGACCGCATGTGCAGTAGGGAATCGGGCAGTGAAGCCGCAAGGCTTCACTTCCTGATTCCCTCACCGAGGATGGTGGCGGAAGCAGCCGAGGACCGACCGATTGCTCAGCCTCAGTTGCTGACATTGCAGGCGCGCTGGACAGGTAAGTGTCCATTTTTTTAAAGTCAGCAGCTGCCGTATTTGTAGCTGCTGCCTTTTTTTAAAAAAAAACACGACCGAACCTCCGCTTTAAGTTCAAATAGTTTTATTGATGTTTTCCCACACTGAGAGGATTAGGAAAAGAGGATCATATGTCAATACAGTCGAATTTGCACAAAAAGCAATGCCAGAGAAAAAAAATTATAAAAACATTCAAAGATAACCTATGGTTAAAGGCCAAACCATGTAACCAAGTGGAGATGTTATGGGCATGATGACATGAACTGTGTACTTTCCTTCTCATATTATACTGCTATGTCTCAAGCCTCGCTAGGCAACTTCTTTAAGATTGTCATATTTTAGAAAACATAATAATTTTTTTTTGTTTTTTTGGCACCCTACTTTTCACACATCATAATAACATTTGCTGTAAAAAAATAGACCAACGTGATTGAGATGGGCACTTCCATTCTGTGGCAATATGTATCCAAGCTTCCTTTACTATGATCCAAATAAGTCTACAACCTGTTTATAATACAGTAAAACCTTGGTTTGAGAGTAACTTGGTTTGAAAGCATATTGCAAGACAAGCAAAATGTTTTAATAAATGTTGTCCTTGGTATACAAGCGATGTCTTGATATAAGAATAGCGTCATATCACAACTGAGTATAAAAAGGAAGAGAGGAGACTCTAAGTGTAGCAATATGGTTACATTAAATGAAGGTACAACATTTAGCAAATTATTGCTACACTTAGAGGTGCCTCTCTTCTTTCTGCTAACTTACTGACCAGGCGATGGGTTTTGGAAAACTTTTTTTTTTTTATTATATTTATTTGCGCACAATTTCAGTAAATTAGAAAAGGGGCAGTATAACAACATACTGTACAAAAATTTGCATAACAAACCAGCAAAGGCACCAAGAACTGATTGGGAGCAGAGAGATCTAATAACACATTATGTAATAATTATGTAATAATGTGAGGGATGAGTTCTCAAGTCTTGTCTGAAAACATTTATTGGTTATTATTGAAAAAAAAGAACCAGCAGTTCACTATTCAGAAAAAGAGTAGTACTAGAGTACTACAACTTTCGGCCGCAGGAAGAATCAGAGCAGGAAAAAGAAATGGAGAGGGATATGAAGAGTGAGGGGTGTCTGGCCAAGGGGAACCTCAGATACAAGTTCAGTGTTTATTTGATATGATGGCTGTGTTCCCTGGTCCATACCTTAGCATGAGTTGCGCCTCATATATGGGGAATAACTTTATGCCGGACTTGCGCAAAACGTGTATATTATGCGCCGGGCGAAAGTACGTTCGTGAATCGACATATCTCCCTCATTTCCATATTTGAATAGGAAATCAATGGGAGCGCCACTTGCGGCCAGCGTAAATATGCGCCCACGATACGCCGGCATAGAAAAGTTGCGTCGGTCGGATGAAGCCTATTTTCAGGCGTATCTCAGTGGGCATGGCGCATAGATACGATGGCGCATACTTACACTTACACGTATCTCGAGATACTTCGGCGTAAGTGCTTTGTGAATCCGGGCCAACAAGTGATTCTGATATTTAAAAAAAAAACAGACATCTGACCCGCTTGAAAGTCTGCTGGATACTTAAGATTTTTCAACCAGTGTAGCTTGTGGCATGGAAAGGGTAGCTCTATAAATGTAACTCCAGGCATAACAAAAAAATTCCCTTGCAATGATCACCCCCCCCCCCCCCCCCCCCGGCACAGCATGTCCTTGATTTAGATTTAAAAGCGACCCTATCAGCACGTGTGCCTTTGTATGTTATTGCATACCTATATTAGATGATGCACTATACTTGCCTTTCTGGTGGCCTTTTTGTTGATATGCTTCCTGGCCCAATAAAATATTTTGCACTCTGTTCCTCTTCCACTCACTGTGGTTTCTCTCTACCACTACAGGCCAGCTGGGAAAGCAAGTATTTGACCCATCTGGCCGGTTGAATACTTGCAGCAGCCTTGGAAAAGTGAACATGTCAAAATGATGCCACTGGAAACGTTAGTGTAGTGCCTCTTCTGTTGTATGGTATGCTTTACCATACAACGTAACCCTGTCACCTTGGGTTGGCAGGGTATATATCCAGACTCCCTGGCCCAGATTCTCAGAAGAGATACGACGGCGTATCTCTGCGTTGCCACGTCGTATCTATGCGACTGATTCTTAGAATCAGTTATGCATAGATATCCCTTAGATCTGACAGGCGTAAGTCTCTTATGCCGTCGGATCTAAACTGCATTTTTTTTTTACCGCTAGGTGGCGCTTCCTTTGAAATCCGCGTCGAGTATGCAAATTAGCTAGATACGCGAATTCCCGAACGTACGTGCGGCCGACGCAGTAAAGTTACGACATTTACGTTAGGCTTTTCCCGGCGTAAAGTTGCCCCTGGGTCTATGAGGCGCAGCCAATGTTAAGTATGGCCGTCGTTCCCGCGTTGAAATTTTAAAAATTTACGCCGTTTGCGTAAGTCGTCCGTGAATGGGGCTGGACGGCATTTACGTTCACGTCCTTGCGACGTCATTTGGAGCAATGCACCCTGGGATATTTTACGGACGGCGCATGCGCAGTTCGTTCGGCGCGGGGACGTGCATCATTTAAATGATACACGCCCCCTACCCACCAAATTTTTATTCCGCCGGGTCATTTACGCTACGCCGCCGCAACTTTACAGGCAAGTGCTTTGGGAATAAAGCACTTGCCTGAAAAACTTGCGGCGGCGTAACGTAAATGAGATACGTTACGCCCGCACAATTTTGCGCCCATCTAGGTGAATCTCGGCCCCTATTTCCTAATATTTCCCTATTTTCCTAATAGTTCATTAACAGACACCTACCAGCGACTATTATTATTATTAGTGAAAGGTTGCAAAGCAAATTTCCATAAATATCAGGCACCTCGATTTCTGTGTCTTATTGTGGATAGTATTGGTGGGTCTTTCACATAATGCATATAAAGTAACTTTTTGTTTTGGATAAAGAGGCCCTTCACGAAAAAACAATTTTGTCCTAAATACTGGAATTTTAATCTGCTTTTGGCTGGTTTCTGCTTTGTCTGCATCATCCTCTGCACTAAAAATAACATTCCCATAGCCTTGGTGGCAAAGTTGTTATAGCAGTTTCTTTAATTCTCTTGAAAAGGGCTTGTGTAAAAGATGCCATTAATTTTTCATCGAAGCTGCTGCTGTTTCAGTGAAGAAATTCTACAATTTTTTTTTCTTACCTTCTGCCAAAGTGTTTAGGGGAATAAATATAGCAATCCCATAGAAAATCACACATTTCTGCAAAACATTTCTATAGACACTAAAGGAAAGGTTGGAAGAGTAATCTGTTTCTCATGGCAACCAGAAGGATGTTTTAAGACAATCTGCTACATACGCTGTCAAAATGCATATATACATGCTTTTTTTTCTCCTGCCAGTGGGCTTACAAATCTGTTCAGTTTAGTGATGCAGGCACCCCTGCCAGACAGTACAGTTAATCCTTGTACACACGATCGGTTTGTCCAATGAAAACACGTGTGGGCCCCATCGATTTGTTTTCCATCGGTGAAATAAAATAGAACATGTTTTAAATGTTTCCTATGGATAAAAAAATGATCGTCTATGTGGAAGTCCATCCGTCAAAAATCCATGCATGTTCAGAATCAAGTCGACGCATGCTCAGAAGTATTGAACTTAATTTTTCTCAGCACATCGTAGTGTTTTACGTCACCGCGTTTGGACATGGTCGGATTTTTGACTGATGGTGTGTAGGCAAGACTGATGAAAGTCAGCTTCATCAGATATCCGACAAAAAAATCCATCGGATTAGATTTCTTCAGACATCAGATCGTGTGTACGAGGCTGTAGACCTTTAGTGTAACAGCAGCACAACATGATCAAAAAACTGGTCTAGAACACACCCTGTTCTGAGTCAAGAAGCATCCACACACCCATAAAATAATTTTTGTGCTCCCTTCTCCTGTCCACTTGCTCATTTTCAGCCGGTAAATATGTTACCAAATCACCCGTGCTTACTTAAACAATAATCCTAGTGAATGCAGCTGTGTCTAATATTCCTAACAGGAAATCTAACCATTATCAATTATCACAAATATCGAACTATAAATGCAAATATGGAGAAAATATAGATTAAAACAGAAAAGTCCTTAAAGTGGGGGTTCTGCAGGAATCTGTTTTTTTTTTGTTTGTTTTTTAGATCGTTCTTGCGCTCTTATCGTAGTCAATCTGCTACCCTCGTGAGCTAATCTTCTAGTCGCCAGCATCGTCTTTGTCCCGGAAAGGATATTTTATAAAAATGATAGATGGACGTTTCCATCTTGATTGTGGGCACTCTGAAGCCCACCTGGATTTTCTTCCGGGTTGCGGTGAATGCTTGACGACGAGCCGGCGAGAAATCATGCGAGACTTCCTCAGCTATGTTGTAGAGAATCCTCTCCTGGGCAGCGTCACGCTGTGATCCCAGGAAACATTGTGGCGATCGCAGCCAAAGCGACACGACCACTCCCGCGGGACTCAAACCAGGAAGTGCCTGGTTCAGATGACTGAAATTAAGGTATGGAAGCTATTTAAATTTTTTTGGACAGCGAATTGTTTAAAGATACAGCCAGCTCTTGTGTTTCACGCTGACTTGCAAATTAGGGTGAACCTCCACTTTAAAGTGAACTAGTGCATTCAAATGTCCTTAGAATGTGAAATATTGATTGCTTGAGTACCCAGGTTCCCAGGATACCCCATATAGTGAATATTCTACCTTGTGCTAAGTAACACAGACTGCACTCACCAGATGTCAGTGACCCCCTTACTGTACACCATGAGAAGTCATCAATGCTTCTGGGTCTTTTGGAAAGGCCTGTCCAGATCTTCCTGATGGCTCTTGGTACAGATCTTTTCTCCTCCTCAATGTTATCCCGGTATTACTTCAGTAAGGTCAATAGGCAGGCGTAATACAACTAAAAATGGAAAGAGAGTCTCTCATAGTGTAAAATCTCTTAGTAAATTTATTAAAAGTAATTAAAAAGCGCTACAAAATCCATTGGACATCATACAGATCGGTCCACTGTTACATCCAAAAAGATAGATGCTGTTCATTGCCTGACGTGCGTTCCACCTGTGCGTCACTTCTAGTCTGCAGGAGGAATGCACGCCAGGCTACGTGCTCACTTTAAATGTGGGTTCACTTTAACGTCACAACTGCGCTATAGCTGAATGACGGCTACATCGCGGTCACACATGGCTGGGAGGGTGCCCCATGTGGCGCTCAGATGTAATCATCTGTAAGCGCTGCGTCCTTGAGACACAGCTGTTCGCAGATCATAGTAAAGAGCCAATAACAGCAGCTCTTTACAACGTGATCAGCTGTGTCCAATCACAGCTGATCACAGTGTAAACAAGATTTGACGGTTATCGGCATTGCTCAAGCTGACAACGCGGGAGGAGAGCAGATAACTGGCAAATCCACAGAGAGAACATCTACACTGATCAGTGCGCTGATTATTAGTACAGCCCCAACATTGCCCACCAGTGCTGCCTGTCAGTGCCTATAAATGCCTATCAGTGCAGCCTCGTCGGTGCACATCAGTGAAGAAAACAAAATACTTTTTTTTTCACACTTTTGGTATTTTTTCATTTGTTTAGCAAAAAAATAAAAAGAGGTGATTAAATACCACCAAAAGAAAGTGCTATCTGTCTAAAAAAAAAAAAAAATGTTTGGGTACAATGTTGCATGACCGCGCAATCGCCATTCAAAGTGCGACAGTACTGAAAGCTGAAAATTAGCCTGGGCAGGAAGGGGGTAAAAGTGCCCAGTAGGCAAGTGGTTAAGGTAAAAAATGAATACTGTAACAACTCCAAAAACTAAGCAACGCAAGTCATAAAGTGCTTTCTCCACCTTGGCTGTGAATCGGCTTCATTTTTACACCACATCTTTGTTTTGACATCTGTCATTCAGATGCAGATTCGGTGCATTTCACAATTAAAAGCCCCATTTTATATACAGGTGATTAGTGAGCTTTTGCAACGGCTTGTAAGCTGACTTGTGGCAGGCCACTGCCCGGAGGTGAAATGTCTGGTTATTGTGGCAGCATTTTGTAAAGCTTCAAAACTGATTTACCTTCGGCGAAAATACGTTCTTTATTTGATGAAATGAAAAGTTCTGCCGATTTTTCAGTTGAACAAGATTTGTCGGATTTGAAATGTATATGTCTTTTAAGGAACATCTGACAATTGCACACAGCCACACACTAAAATGATAGCTAAACAAAAGAAAATAACTAAACCTGTGATTCACTGACTGTGTTATGCCTGCATGTTTTTTTTCTGCATTCCTTCATTTTACCTGTCTGAAAAAAATAAGAAGTCAGGCGTACTTTGGTTTAGTAGGAAGATTTTTTTGTAGAAATGTTCATTTTAAGGAGACAGTTTGCTGCATATGATGTAGACCGTGCGCACCAATTTTTTAGGTAAATCGTTTTTAAAAGTTAATCATTTTTTAAAAGTAGAATTGAGTGTTAAATTAAAGCCTGTCTAAACCCAAGAACAAACGTGTAATATATTTCTGCTTACAGTCCTTGGATATGGTGGCTGCATTTGTTTTTGTTTCCTTTGTTTTCACCTGGTGACACTTTTTGTCTTTGGATGACTACACTCACTCAACGCTCTGTATCTGTGGAAGATCATATAGGTTTGTTTTGTAGCGCTGAAACAGTAAGGGCTCTTTCTCATGTGCAGCAGCCCTTCCAGAGGATGGTTGACAGGCAGGGTGGTTGTGATATGTTGCCTCCGCATCACTTCTTTTAACCCTTAAAAGGCAGAACCACAGTGCCACAAAAATATGCATTGAATAGGGTTGCAACGCAGCCCCATACATTCAAATGGGTTGCATTCCATGGTAGTACTGACTGCAGAATGCAATGTACAGTTTAATTTAATACAGCTGCATCATACATAATTAAAATGCCCATAGCTTATAACTCGTATTTATGTGATAAAATACTGCCACTCTATACCTTTTTGGCTGATCTGTATATCGTGGTCAGGTGATAAACTGCAGGGTCTGCCTGAGTGTTGATTGTTCAGGTAGGAGCTGATTTCCATGACTTTTCCATCAAAATCAACAATGCAACTATCAGTCCTTCCCCTCACGCCAGGGTACTAGGTCAATAGGCAATGCTTTAAATGCTCTTATAGCTATTATATTTAGAGTTGACTGTAAATGAGGGGCCTGGAATCATTGCTCTCACCATGGCATGCACAGAGATACCCAATATGTGTGGTGTATACATTTATTTACATATGCATGCACTACAAGCACATTTGTGTTTGGATGTGTTTGCACAGGGCAACAGGGTACTTCAGTTTAAAAAGATTATTTTTATATATATATATATATATATATATATATATATATATATATATTATTTTATTTTTGTCAATCGTCTAGCGCTCCTGGTTTTGGCTGTGGCATTCACTTTGTGTGTCTGTCCACCTGCTAGGTGATTAATGTGGCCAGTCTCTGGTTGAAGACCAAACCTGATTTAAGCCAGCCAAACTTGCAGTGTCGTGCTTGTGATAGCGTGTGTAATATGTGCAAGCTCTCTGTCTGTCTGTCCTGCTCTGCTGTTTGGATTTTCCTATTTATGACCTCGGATCAGATATAGACTATTCTCTGAACTCCACGTGCCTTTTGTCTGCATTGACCCCAACTACTATGTACTTGGCCTGCCTTGTACCTGGACCGTCATTGAACCACTTTGCCTGTCTGCCAACCGCAAGTACCTGTTTGCTTTGCTCAGTTTGTGTACCAGTAGGCCTGCTTGCCTTATGGGAAATTGGGCTGCTTTAGGTGAAGAACAAAGAAGCTTTCTATTGTGTCTGGCCACCTGGGTTAGGCGTAAGCGTGACTTTTTTAAATATTTTATTGTATTGCTATCACAGGGGGACTTGCAAGCCCTCTATGTGATAGGATCAGCAGGTGACAGGTACTCTTTATAAAGACATCAGGGGTCTATAAGGCCCCTAAAGTCTCTACTGCCCTCTACTTCAGCCATTCAAATACAGGTATTTCCTTGATCAGCTGGGACTTTTGACAGTTCTGAAACACAAGTGATCAGAGCCTAACGATCAGCAGAGGAGATTAGGTAGGAGATCTCTTCCCGCTCGCCATCCTGACATAATTTATTGTGGTCACAGAGAGCAGAAAGAGCAGAATCGGAAGAGCCCAGGAGCCACCAAATGAGAGTGCTAGCTCTGTAAAAGTGATCCAGCATCTCCACAGCTGCCCAGATCACTTTTGTAGAAAACCCCAAGACTGCTGATTAAAGCAGAGTTTTTTTTAAAGTCAGCATCTACAAATTCTGCAGCTGTTGACTTTTAAAATAAGGACACTTACCTGTCCAGGGTATCACTCAGCGCCGTAAGTGGCATAGATACCCGCGGGTGGCTCGGGTATCTATGCCCGGAAGTGGGAGCAAAATACCTGTATTACACAGATTTCTGCTCTCCCCCTTCCCCTTGAAAGGTGCCAAATGTGACACAGAAGAAGGGGAGGGTTTCGAAAAGCGGGAGTTCCATTTTTGGGTGGAACTCCACTTTGAATAGAGAAAGAAGTTGTGAGCTTGTTGAACCTCTTCATGCTCTGGACATACAAGAAACATCCAAAGAGTTGAAGAGGTTAAGTTAGCATTTGAGTTTAAAGCTCAGCTCCAGAAAAAAGTTTGTATTTCGTTTTGAAAAGAATGAGGAAGTTGGGGTTTTTATGTCATCACTGCCCCCCTTGGGAGAATTTACTCCTATTTCCTGTTGGGACAGGAAGTCATGGAAAACTCCCTCACAGGAACAAAGCATATTTTTGTAGTGTTTTAACATTGAGTCTAGTTTTGTTTTCTCACAGCTTTCACCCAATAGTCACACATTGTTCTGGTTGGATTCAGTTAGAAAATTTGTCATAAACATTTAAAAATAGATCCCTATATTAAAGCTGAACTCTGGGCAAAATATGTTTTCCCTGTATAGTGGTGCTACTGCTCGTTTTATTTTAGAGGAAAAGACAGCGGAGATATACTTACCTGATTCTTCCCACACAAGACTGGTCTGGCACTCCCTGCGCTCCAGCGGTCTTGAAAATGGACTGTTCCTGGTGTCAGCACGCTCCAAAGACAGGGACAGTCCATCGCTGGGCCATGGAGGAGCGCCTTTTTTTTTTTTTTTGCCCGGAGATGGGCATGAACTATTTTTTTTTGTTTTGCCTTTCTGTCTTCTATGGGCATCACAGTGACAGGATGTGAGGAAAAATCTCTGCAATGGAGTCAGACAAAAAAAAAAAAAAATTAGTGGCCATACACACTTCGATTTTATTATCTGAATGATGTGCGATTCCGTCAAAATAATTGAATCAGTGAACAATCAGATAAAAGCATAACTTCTTGTCCTATCGATTATGACTCAATTTAGAGCAGATTCAATCAAACTGAGTCTTTCCCCCAGGGTAGGAAATGTATTGTTTTACATTGATTGGCAGCAGTGAAATGCTTTGGTCATAGATCAATCGTAATTCAGCCAGATTATGACAATGCATTGTGGTCATATCTTCCAACTATCAATCAAAATTAAATTTGCTGTGTGTGGCATATCGAACAAATGGGTTGCACACTATGGGTTAGATTCAGCATTGATTTATGCCGGCGTATCTGTATTCAGAAAGCAAGATACGCCGACAGTAGCCTAAGATCCGACTGGCGTAAGTCTCTTACGCCGTCGTATCTTAGGGTGCATAGTTACGCTGGCCGCTAGGTGGCGCTTCCGTCGTTTTCGGCATAGAATATGCAAATGACCTAGATACGCCGATTCACAAATTTACGTACGCCCAGCGCTATTTTTTTACGTTGTTTACGTTGGGCTTTTTCGGCGGAAGGTTGCTCCTGCAATTATGTTAAGTATGGACGTCGTTCCCGCGTCGGATTTTGAATTTTTTACGTCGTTTGCGTAAGTCGTTCGCGAATAGGGCTGGACGTAATTTACGTTCACGTCGAAACCAATGATGTCCTTGCGGCGTACTTTGGGGCAATGCACACTTGAAAATTCCATGGACGGCGCATGCGCCATTCGGGAAAAACATCAATCACGTGCGGTCACCACCTATTAACATAAAACACGCCCCCCTCATACCTATTTGAATTAGGCGCGCTTACACCGGCCCCATTTACGCTACGCCGCCGCAACTTACGGAGCAAGTGCTTTGTGAATACTGCACTTGCCCGTGTAAGTTGCGGCGGCGTAGCATAAATAACATACGCTACACCCGCGCACAAACTTACGGTGGGCTACTTGTATCTAGCCTTATAGATGTATTACTTCTATCGGAAGAAATTGATTAGAAAACAATTTTTTTGAAGTGTGTATGGCCACCATAAATATCCCTTCCTACTTTATTCATAACTAACAAAGAAAACAAATGCAAAATGACAAAATAATAATTATGGTAAGAACAAACATGCGATTGATAACTTGATTGATATCTTCCAACTAATAATTTAAAATTCAATTGTGTGGCGTGTTGATTGATTGGGTTGAACATAGAGTGACAATTCCTATTAGGAAAGATCGATTGGAAAATAAAATTTGTCTTTTATGGCCGCCATATGTGTTCCCTACTCTATCCAAAATTGGCAAAGAAAAAAATGGCTGGTATAGAGCTTTAAATCCCCTTTAGTTTAAAGTCTTAAAAAGATTTTTGGAAGTGAAAATCCCCCCCCCCCCCACATTTTTTTATTTGCCTAAATGGCCACTTCATCCTGCTACAGATGTCTCGGACTACATTAGAAGACCCCAATAAATGTCACTGATTACTGCATAAACCAGGCTGCAGACTTTATCCCAGCCATTCTTGTTCCTGTCTGTGTACAACATATTGTTCCCTATGATTTTCTAATAAACAGATTATTTTCCTGGACAGGCATTAAGAAACAGAGGAGGCAGGAAGAGGTTTTGTTGTCAGCTTGTCTCTCTGCTGATGTTTTGTAAGAAATTTCATGGTCTCTTTGTAAAGAGAGAACGATTTAATACATGTTCCCTAGATAAACTTTCCCATTGTCAGTAATGAGGATGGATAATACTGACTGACAAGTGTATTAGGACTGACATAGAAAGAGCTGAGATTCATCGGAGCAGATCACACTGTAGGCTCTATCACTTAAGGACGTTCATCTTTTCTGTGATGGTTTTGCTTAAGCAGAGTGTACACTTTTTTTTTTTATTATTACATGTGTTTTACATGCTCATTAGCTCTGTTTTCTCTCCGGTGTTTGACCTTGTTCTCCTACATTGAAGATGCTATTAGTTCATTTAGGTTATTATTTTATTTATTTTTCATACCAAAGGAACACGAGTAACAAAAAAAAGTCCTCACAATTTTTTTTTTTTTTTAATGCTTTTCATATGCTTTTCATATACTGTGGCACGATTAATTTGAAGTGTATACAAACCCTAACAATTATTTACCCCCTTTTGGTCTGTTTATATACAATTGAAAGGGATTTGTTTAAGTGCAAAAAAAAACTGTTGGGATTTGAACGGTGGCGGGGCTCAAGGGTTTGAGGGGTCAGGCCAAAAAAAGGAAATTGAAGACCCAAATGGGTGGCTGAAAATGTCGACTGGAAAAAAAAATTGTAGGAGTGGCAAGATAGCCTTTATAGTACACTGTGTGTCTGTGGTATATTGGTGGCCTCAAAAAAGATTCAGGTAGAAATGGAGAAAATTAAATAGCTTACATCTGGTGGGGTTGCCGGTTATTCTGTGGGTGAGACACGTAACCTTTCGTTGGCACAGGTGGGGAAAACTTCCTGTCCCAATCCTGGATTCTCTGTGGGGCTCCCAGGCGGGTGGTATGCTTGTTGGATAAGGGGAGGTCAAAATACTTGTCGGTAATCCGATACGGCAGAGACACCCATTGGGGTTTACTTACAGATATGGTGTATAGAAGGACGGATTGAAGTCATCATGTTTGGTGAGTATTATAGAGCTTTATTACACCAAAAAGAAAAAGTGAAATAATGCTGTTTTGTCCCTTGTTCTGCTGGCTCCTGGCTTCCTTAAAACCCTCCTCCATTGATGCCCCCACTGCCATAATCTCCTGGTGCGATGAGGGTTAATAGAACTGAGGGAGCTGTCACTTGCACTCATCAAGAGTGCCAAACTATGGCTGGCATTTTTGCCCTCCTCCATTCATAGGAGCTTGTATTGTATCTACGATCTATGAATGGAGGATGGGTAGATGATTGAAAGGTCCACTCCCTTCATTCATAGATTATGTTTCATTCGTAGAAGCTATAGTACAGACTTCTATCAATGGAGGAGCTGGGCCCATGTATTTATTTTATATATGTATAACCTTTTTTGTAGTTACGAGATGTGTTTAGGAACATGTAATAAACATAAAGTAGATGTTATCCCAAGTAGGATGCAAAAGTGGAAACGGACTTTAATGCCTCGTACAGACGTACGGGTTTCCGCTGGGAAAGCCGAGAACCGGTTTGGCAGCTTTTTCCCCTACACACGGCCGGTTTTCCTGGCAGGAAAACAGCCATGAGAGCTTTGGCCGGGAAACCCGGCGGTGTGTATTCTCCAGCTCAGTGTTTCCCATAGGAAAACTGCCGGGAAAAAGACCACCAGGAATCGCGGCAGGAAAAAAGATAACATGTTCTAATTTTTCCCGCTGGGATTCCCGGCGGTTTTCCTGTCGGCAAAACTGCCATGGAGCATACACACGGCCCGTTTTCCCGGCCAAAAGCTGTCATGGCAGTTTTCCCAACAGGAAAACTGATCGTGTGTACGAGGCATAAGGCTACTTTCACACTGGGGTGGGGGGGAATTACTGCTGTTATAGCGGCTCTTTTCAGCCGCTAGCTGGGCGCTTTTAACCCCCCACTAGCGGCCGAATAAAGGGTTAAAAGTGCCTGCAAAGCATCGCTGCTGAATTGCTTTGCAGGCGCTTTAGCAGCGCTGCCCATTGATATCAATGGAAGGGTAGGGTTAGGAGCGCTGTATACCCTGCCCGTGCACCGTACTAAAGATGCTGCTTGCAGGACTTCTTTTCCCATCCTGCAAGTGCACCACATCAGTTTGAACGCCTTAAGCTTTCACCCTTGAGAGGCACTTTTCAGGCACTTTACAGTCGCTATTTTTAGCGCTAAAACACCTGAAAAGTGCCCCAGTGTGAAAGGGGTCTAAAGCATAACCAAACTGTAGAATTTTTTTTTAAAGGAATACAACGTGCAGGGGGAGAATTTTTTTACATTACATTTTCTAAGAGGTGAAATTACCGCACCATGCAATGCACTGCAGCTCCCTCCTCTATGCCCTCTTTGTGCACAACTGCAGGTACTCATCATGAATCTGTCATGTAACCATCTTGAACAGACCAATACATCCCATGTTCCCTAACACTGCTGCAATATTGGACAGTCTACAGTATGTGCAAGCACACTTTGCATATGCAGATAAGCTAGAAGGTAGCAGTGGGCGTACACATCCTAGGGTGGCAATACTATTCCTACATAGGAGGCAACATTTTTGCCCAAGCACCAGAAGTTCTGAGGATGGTAATACTGGCAGAATCGCAGGTAAAAAGGGAATAATAGGAAGCCTTCCCTAAAAAGAATAATTTTTGCACTAAAGGTGAGGTAAGCATGGGGGCTTTTTTTTGGGGGGTGTACAAACAATTATTGATGACCAAATACCATAAGTTTAGTTTAAAATCTGATCTGTGAAAGCTTCCTGTCGGACTACCTAAACAGTCTTTTTAAATTCAGTGAAGTCAGGTGGTTTTATTTCATTACAGTTTTAATAAAATCAGGCTTATTATAGAATTAAGTCTGCGCTCCCCATGTGTAGCCCTCCTATGCCAGACTTTCCCAGGTTCCCTGAGCATCCTCTCCTACCATTACTATATTATTATTCCTGTAGTGGACAAGCCGATGTCACAGAAGCCTGTGTCTTTCCCTTATCACCTCTGCTGTGAAGCCAAGAATCAGAACATGACAGCCATCGAGGGCATGTCAAGACCACAGCACAGTCCATGGGGCTAATAACATTATTAAACTAAGAAGACTGAAACGCTAAATATGCTTCTATTATGTCCTCCTTACAGCACTGTAGCACGTTCATCCTTTTGCTTTGACATGCAGAGGATTAACTATACTGTCTGAATTAAATTACAATCACAGATGTTAACCACTTAACCCCCGGACCATATTGCTGGTCAACGACCAGAGCACTTTTTGCGATTCGGCACTGCATCGCTTTAACTGACAATTGCGCGGTCGTGCGACGTGGCTCCTAAACAAAATTGGCGTCCTTTTTTTTCCACAAATAGAGCTTTCTCTTGGTGGTTTTTGATCACCGCTGCGGTTTTCAGTTTTTGCGCTATAAACAAAAATAGAGCGACAATTTAGAAAAAAATGAATATTTTTTACTATAATAAATATCCCCCAAAAATATATAAAAAAACGATTTTTTTCCTCAGTTTAGGCCTATACGTATTCCTCTACATATTTTTCGTAAAAAAAATCGCAATGAGCGTTTATTGATTGGTTTGCGCAAAAGTTATAGCGTTTACAAAATAGGGGGTAGTTTTTTGGCATTTTTATTAATATTTTTTTTTTTCTAGTAATGGCGGCGATCGGTACTGCGACATTATGGCGGACACTTTTGACACATTTTTGGGACCATTGGCATTTTTATAGCGATCAGTGATATAAAAATGCATTGATTACTATAAGAATGACACTGGCAGGGAAGGGGTTAACACTAGGGGGCAGGGAAGGGGTTAAGTATGTTCCCTGGGTGTTTACTAACTGTAGGGGGGGTGGAATCACTAGGGGAAATGAGTGATCGCTGTTCTTATATTGTATGAACAGACGGTCAGGCATTTCTCCCCTAACAGGACCGGGAGCTGTGTGTTTGCACATCGCAGGCGCGCCCGCGACCCACCGCCGGGCTTTATACAATCACGTATATCGGCATTAGGCGGTCCTTAAGTGGTTAAGGGGCTAAATCCTTTCTGGGGTTAAGTGGTTAATGTGCTTCTTCGTGAGCCACTCCCTTGTTGCCCTGACTGTGTGTTTTGGGTTATTATCATTCTTGAATACCAATCCATGACTCATTTTCAATGCCCTGGCTGAGGGAAGGAGGTTCTCACATGAGATTTGACAGTACATGACCCCATCAATCAGCTCTTTGATGCAGTGAAGTTGTCCTGTCCCCCTTAGCAGAAAAACACCCCCAAAGCATAATGTTTCTACCTCCACGGTGGGGATGGTGTTTTTGGGGTCATAGGCAGCATTCCTCCTCCAAACACATTGAGCTTAGTTGATGCCAAAGAGCTCGATTTTGGTCTCATCTGACACAACACTTTGACACAGTTCTCCTCTGAATCATTCAGATGTTCCAATAGAAAAACTTCAGACGGGCCTGTACATGTGCTGTCCTGAGCAGGGGGACCTTGGAGGCGATGCAGGATTTCGATCCTTCATGGTGTAGTGTGTTACCAATTGTTTTCTTGGTGACTGGTCCCAGCTGCCTAGAGATCAATGACAAGATTCTCCCGTGTAGTTCTGGGCTAATTCCTCACTGTTCTCAAGATCATTGAAGCTTCATGAGGTGAGATCCTGCATGGAGCCCCAGACTGAGGTAGATTCACAGTTATTTTGTGTTTTTTCCATTTGCGAATAATCGCACCAACTGTTGTCACCCTCTCACCAAGTTGCTTGGCGGTGGTCTTGTAGCCCAATCCAGCCTTGTGTAGGTCCAACAATCTTGTCCCTGACATCCTTTGACAGCTCTTTAGACTTGGCCATGGTGGAGAGATGGAAATCTGATTGATCTGGGGACAGGTGTCTTTTATACAGGTAACAAGCTGAGATTAAGAGCATTACCTTTAAGGCTGGGTTCACACTACTACACTACTTTCATCCTACTTTGCTCTGCTACATTGGTCCTACATTTATCCTACATTGGTCCTACATCCATCCTACTTTCATGAACAGGATACTACTTTGGTCCGACTTCAATGATATTCAATGGGCCTGAAGTAGGATCAATGTAGGACCAAAAGTAGTACAGGGAGCATTTTCAAAGTCGGACCGACTTGTGTAGGACGCTACAAGACGCTCTCATAGGGAAACATTGAACACAGAGCAAAGTAGGATGAAAGTAGTGTAGTAGTGTGAACCCAGCCTCAGAGAGTGTTCCTGATCTCAGCTAGTTATATGTATAGAAGAAACCTGGGAGACCGAAATCTTGCTGATTGATAGGGGATCAAATGCTTATCTAACTCATTAAAATACGAATCAATGTATAATTTATTTGAAATGCATTTTTCTAGATATTTTTGTTATTCTGTCTCTCACTGTTAAAATAAACCTACCATTGACATTATAGACTGATCATTTCTTTGTCAGTGGGCAAACGTACAAAATCGGCAGCCCTGGAGGAGGGGTGGAACGCGTTGACGCACCGCCGTCTCTTAACCACTTCCGCTCTCCATGCCGATCAGCGGCGCATCCAGAGCTTCTTGCTGATGTCTGTTTTTTTGTAAGTGCAATTTTCCCCATTTATACAGTACTTCACTATCGGTTCCCCCACTGTCTCCCATTTATGACTTTGAGCGCCTTTGAACTTCTATGGAAACCACAATTGTGAGAGGCTCCAGAGAAATCCATTTGTCCTATACTCGATCCTATTGATTTCAGATTTTTTGACCCCAGGCTGCAATGCTGTGGGTCCATGCCATTTGGTGAATGGGGTCACAAGAGGGGAGTGTGGCACACAACACTGTCCATATCTGTGGAGCACCAGCAATACTATTGGAGCACTTATGCACTTTCTGGAGCACCTAGCACTTTATATAAGATATGTTTTTTGTGTAATGTTTAATATGGTTATTCACTTGCACCTATAGCCTGCAAGCGCAGTTCATATATATTTATCCATTCATATTTTAAGGTCTTGGCACCTTTGCGACAGCTGCTGCTGTCTTTCACTTGGATTTATTTCACTTTCCGATTTGATAGTCATCGTGTTTTTTTGTGTTTTTTTTGCACCATATCTTGCGAGCGTTGTTTATATCTTTCAGTTTACACCAGTTTTATTACCTTCTCATCACAGAAAGGTGTATTTTCTCCACCCAGAAAGTCCAATTGCCGTGTACAGCCACCCCTAGAAATGAAGGACACACCTAGGGAACACACACATAACCCCTTGATCGCCCCCTAGTCTTAACCACTTCCCTACTAGTGACATTTACACAGTAATCGGTGCATATTTATAGCACTGATCGCTGTATAATTGTCAATGGTCCCAAAAATGTGTCAAAGGTGTCAGATCTGTTCGTCAAAATGTTGCAGTACCACAAAAAATTGCAAATCACTGCTATTACTAGTAAAAAAAATTGACAAATAATAAAAATGCCATAAATCGTTCCCATAGTTTGTAGACGCTATAACTTTTGCGCAAACCAAAGAGAATAAGTTCAGTGCTCCCAACCTTTCCTCATAACTAATATTTTCCAGTCCCTTTATTAGATTTGTTACCCTTCTCTAGACTCTCTCCAGTTCCAGCACATGTGAACTTGAAGGTGAATCAGTAGGAAACTTAAAGTGGCTCTAAAGACAACGTTTTTTTCCTAAATAAAAAAGGTTTATACCTGCTCTGTCCAATATTGCACAAAGCCATCCTTTATCTATTTTTTAGCTGTCCCCTACTGGCACTTTCCTCTCCTCCTCTTCCCCCATGTGCCCCAATAGCAAGTCATATGCTATAAGGGCACCTGTGTATACACTGTCCCAAGCCAGGCTGTGTACTTCCATAGACACACACACAGCGAGCGCCACGCCTCCTGCTCCGCCCTCACAGGATTTGACTGACAGCAACAGGAGCCAATAGCTCCCGCTGCTCTCAGTCTGTCCTTTGAGAGCAGGAAGAGAGACCCTTGCTGGTGCAGACAGGCACTGCACTGGATCGAGAGAGGACTCAGGTGAGTTTTAGAAGTATTACATTTCTTATTGATTTACGTTCAGGTTTTTGGGACATTTTGGACTTTTTTATTGAATTTTCTTGTTTTATTGCGCATATGTATAAAATATGCTCTTTATATGTATTATTTAAAGAGATAGTGTAGCTTTTTTATATATATACAGTATCATGTGATATATATATATATATATATATATATATATATATATATATATATATATATATATATACACACACAGTATCATGTATATAATGTATTGTATGCATGCAGCTTTCCAATTTCATAATAGTTTCACTGTTTTTTAATTTTTTGTTTAAGAGTCATTCATCAAAGCAGTCAAACTAGTTTATTATCTTATGCTTGGAATGCAGGAGTAGGAGACTCTTGTCTGCGTGTGTTACCTAATTCTAATCTTGTGAAACCTAATCTTTAATTATGAAGAAGTTCAAGAAAGTTAGAGAAGTCAACAGATAAAGTAGAAAATCTATTTAAAGTTCAGCAATCAGTATATTTTTTTAAGTTTGCATGAATACATTTCTTATATGTCACAATATTAATCAATAGCATAATTAAAGGCTCTACCTTGTATCATTAAAAACATCACTTGAAATTCTTTGACTTTACCTGGATTGAAATAATTTCATTAGTCTGCTGCAGGCAGGAGAATGTATTTCCCCAGTTTATCTTTCTTCAGTGATGAGTCTTCAATATGGCAACTGTGTAGCAGCCAACAACCTCAACCCTCCTCACAGCCCTGAATACCCCCTCTAGGTCCGCCAACTCAATAGAGATCCCCTTACCAGCCCCTCATTACAGACTCCCAACCACCCTTAGCACAGACCTTCCCCAGTACAGACTCTTTTCAGTACAGACTGCTTTCTCTTTTATAAAAACTCTGAAACTGAAGTCTTCCCCTACTATGTAATGTTAAGGAGGGGGATGTGTAGGCATGCTTTCCATAATTAACCCTGTCTGTACTGTGCTGGCAGATCTTATTGTCATTTTTTTTTATGTCACAATGTAGAGAATACGATTTCCTATTTCCTGTGCCCAGTCTTGCCACACAGAGTTAATCCAGCGCTGAGCAATCCTCTTTTTTTTGTTCAGTGGGAAAAAAAAGACTTCCAGATAAAGACCAAAGTCCTTGCTTGAGTGACAGGTTATTTACATATCTCGTGCACTAGCTTGCAGACATGCACAGCTTCTTTTCTATGTGTATTCTGATGGCTGTTTACACTGAACTGTGAATCACCCCATATTTTGAATTGATTTAATCAAAACACAGGGAAGACAGCCAATCCTGGGAGAGCTGGACGGGAGAGGGGAGGGGGATGTGAATTGTGCACTTTACAGAAGCTGTGCATGTCTGCAAGCTAGTGCACAAGATCTATAAATAACCTGTCACTCAAGCAAGGACTTTGGTCTTTATCTGGAAGTCTGTTTTATTTCACTGAACAATAAAGAGGATTGCTCAGCGCTGGATTAACTCTGTGTGGCAAGACTGGGCACAGCTGATAGGAAATCTTATTCTCTACATTGTGACATCAAAAAATATGCTTATGTGGCACATTATGGTCATAATGGATTTTTAAACCAAAACCTGGACCTGTCCAAAAAAACATGGTTCTCATTTATGCCTGTTCACACTAAAAGAGTCTCGCTTGAAGCTTATAACTCAAGAAAGTACATGAAGTTCTTATTGAGCTACAAGCTTTAGGTGATTTTGGTCTCAATAGATTTCAATAAGAATGCCTCAAAAATATGCTAACACGTTCTAAAATAATGCACATATCATGAGTTATGCAATACATAGTTACATTTGTCGTTGCTACCATACCAGGCTGATTCTCCTGGAAGCTGGAAAACACTGAAGACATTGCTACTTTAGTGATCTCCACTTGCTTCCGGGTCCCGCACCGAGCTTGGCGCTGGTAACGTTCATAGAATGCATTGCATTTTCTGAGTAAATACAGTCTTCTCTGTTTGGACAAGGTGGAGAGCGTGATGTCACTACTTCATCTAATTTGAGTCTTTGCATTTGTTCAGAAAATGCAAAGCATTCTTTGAATTGCGCCCATGCCGAGGGGCCAACCTCCTGTGTTTTAGTGAGCAGACCCAACAAAAAAATTGATTACTGAAGTAGTGGTGTCTACTTCAGTGATATCCAGCTTCCAGAGTCATAAGCTGGTCCAAGCTGGAGTAATGTAACTATATGTACAGTATCTCACAAAGTGAGTACACCCCTCACAGTTTTGTAAATATTTTATTATATCTTTTCATGTGATAACACTGAAGAAATGACACTTTGCTACAATGTAAAGTAGTGAGCGTACAGCTTGTATAACAGTGTAAATTTGCTGTTCCCTCAAAATAACAACGTCTAAACTGCTGGCAACAAAAGTGAGTACACCTCTAAGTGAAAATGTCCAAATCGGGCCCAAAGTGTCACTATTTTGTGTGACCATCATTATTTTCCAGCACTGCCTTAACCCTCTTGGGCATGGAGTTCACTAGAGCTTCACAGGTTGCCACTGGAGTCCTCTTCCACTAGTCCATGATCACATCACGGATCTGGTGGATGTTAGAGACCTTGCGCTCCTCCACCTTCTGTTTGAGGATGTCCCACAGATGCTCAATAGGGTTTAGGTCTGGAGACAGCTTGGCCAGTCCATCACCTTTACCCTCAGCTTCTTTACCAAGGCAGTGGTCGTCTTAGAGGCTTTGGGATCGTTATCATGTTGGAATACTGCCCTGTAGCCCAGTCTCCGGGGGGGGGGGGGGTGATCATGCTCTGCTTCCGTTTGTCACAGTACATGTTGACATTCATGGTTCCCTCAATGACCTGTTTTCCCCCAGTGCCAGCAGCACTCATGCAGCCCCAGACCATGACACTCCCACCACCATGCTTGACTGTAGGCAAGACACACTTGTCTTAGTACTCCTCACCTGGTTGCCGCCACACACGCTTTACACCATCTGAACCAAATAAGTTTATCTTGGTCTCATCAGACCACAGGGCATGGTTCCAGTAATCCATGTCCTTAGTCTGCTAGTCTTCAGAAAACTGTTTGCAGGCTTTCTTGTGCATCATCTTTAGAAGAGGCTTCCTTCTGGGATGACAGCCATGCAGACCAATTTAATGCAGTGTACGGCATATGGTCTGAGCACTGACAGGCTGACATCCCCCCCCCCCCCACACACACACCCGTTCAACCTCTGCAGCAAAGCTGGCAGCACTCATACGTTTATTTCCCTAGACAACCTCAGGATATAACAATGAGCATGTGCACGCAACTTCTTTGGTCGACCATGGCGAGGCCCGTTCTGAGTGGAACCTGTGCTGTTAAACCACTGTATGGTCTTGGCCACAGTGCTGCAGCTCAGTTTCATGGTCTTGGCAATAATCTTATAGCCTAGGCCATCTTTATATAGAGCAACAATTCTTTTTTTTTTTTTTTTTTTTTAGATCCTCAGAGTTCTTTGCCATGAGGTGCCATGTTGAACTTCCAGTGACCAGTATGAGAGAGAGAGCGATAACACAAAATTTACCACATCGGCTCCCCGTTCATATTTGAGACCTCTTAGCACTAACGAGTCACATGACACCGGGAAAATGGCTAATTGGACATTTTCACTTAGGGGTGTACTCACTCTTGTTGCCAGTGGTTTAGACATCAATGGCTGAATGTTGAGTTATTTTAAGGGGACATCAAATTTACACTGTTATACAAGCTGTATACTCACTACTTTACATTGTAGCAAAGTGTCATTTCTTCAGTGTTGTCATATGAAAAGATATAATAAAATATTTACAAAAATGTGAGGGGTGTACTCACTTTTGTTAGATACTGTATAACATACCAATGCATTGAATTATTCTTTACAAAAACTTAAGCCTCTGATGTCTGCAAAAAAGCACAAAACAATCTGTACAAGCACTAAAAAAAAAAAAAACGACCAATGATGCCCATCTCAAGTGTGAAAGCAACCTAAAATATACTTAAATCTGCAACAAGAACTATAGACGTATATAAATACTGTATATACATAGTGAATGTTACACTTTATAGTTTGTAATAAAATCTAACTAATTAGTGAATCTCTAATCCATTTAGTATAATGAAAATACATATTGTAAAGCGATAAATATGTTCTAAAACATTTAAAAATAAAGGCACTACAACTAACCTTACCAACACATACTGTATTGTTATGTTTAACTGACCTGCATCTATTTCCCAGTAGTGATGGTAAAATTAAAGCAACGAGCTGATGGTGTACTGCAGACAAAATGCTTTTTTTTTTTTTTTTCCTATGTTTTTATAGATTTGACCCAATTTTTAAGTGTTTAGAGTCAGGAAAATGTTGACTATGGAAGGGATAATGTTTTAGACAGTTTCATATGGTGACAACAGCAAAGAAAGAAGACCATAACAGAAAATGCTAAGGGCTTTAACTTTATTGCATAACAGAATATGATCCCAGGCTTTTATGTGAGAAAGGACTGAAGTGAGCCTATGGGCTGACCTGAAGGTAAGAGCCTTCTAATACAATAGAATCTAGGACATGAAACATGGCAGACTGGGGAATGAGAAGTGAAAACGTTAATGTAAGCTAATGTGTACTGCTTTACAGAGATGGAAACAAAGAGAAGTAGTGCCTTGCATAAAACAAGAACACAAAGGAGTGTTAAAGTGTATGTAAAGAATTTTTTTTAGTTTCTCAGATTTTTTTTTGCTGTCTGTCTCACCGTTGAGGAAATTCACTCTCTGTATTTTTCCTTGTGACCGTTCTCACCAAGACAGAAAGTGAAGGAAAATCCAAACATGTGGCGTTGTTACCAAAGCAAGATAGGGAAGAAAAGGACACCTGGACCTGTGATAACTCTCTGGGATGAAAATTCTGTTCATTTTAGAGAGATATCCTCTGAATTTATTTTGTGTCTCTAAGACAGGAAGTGAAGGGAAATATCCCTTGTGGGGTACAGGCAGCAAAAAAAAAAAAGAAAACCCTGATGGGAATTTGACCTTCTACTCTAAAACGAAAAAACAATGGTTTTGCTTTACATACATATTAGTGTGAGCTGAGAGTAGAACCTGTGTGTAGACACAGACTAGAGGTGTGCATGGGTCTGTGTACTGACCAGGCCAACTGTGAGTTCGGGTCAGCATAGAAACAGACAGAGGGTCTGAGCAGACCTGAAAGCCAGGAGGCTACAAGATTTTGTTACTTTGTGCATAGTTATAAGTACCTCTGTGGGAAACCCTAATGAAGGAACAGTTTACTTTTGAATAAGCATAAATGGAAGGCCTTAAAGGCCAAGTTCAACTTTTTTAAGAAAATAGCCTTTGCACACGTGTAGTAGGTTAAGGCACATTGTTTTTTTAACACAAGTTCAAAGCTGTAGGCCATTTCTGCCCTTCCACCTTTAGAAGCCTGGACAAAAAGCTCCCATGTAATGTTGACATGCCCTGGTCAAGTTCTGGGACCCTGCAGCCATTAGACGCACAGGAGCAAGCAGTGTTCTTCATTCTGTTCTTCAATATCCACAGAAAAACCCCAGAAAAGAAGCACTTCTGTGTGCTGGCCCAGGCCCCTGGGTTTTATCAGCGGCCCGGCCACAGAATTTTTCCACATGCTCAGCCACATGAGGATCCCCAAGAGAATCTTAAGTGTTGATTTGGGGTTCCACTTTATGTGAGACGTGTTTGTGGAAAAGTGTGGATTGTCGAATGTTCAGCCACTAGATATTTCTGTGAATTCTCCTGTGGTGGGTGGGCTGTTACTGCAGAGTATCAATGTGTTACAAGCTCTACTTACCAAAAGATGGAAATATTTGGATTGTTTGGCACAAAATGTATTAGCGATAATGAAAGAAGTCTTGCAGAACACTGCTGGGATGCTTCCAGGTAATTATTTATATGGAGGTCACCCCAGAGACGGTTCTAAGGATTCAAATATGTCAGAGGCCTTTCCGTATATTGGCATGATGGAGGTGAACTTCTGTAATTCAAGTCTGGAGTGCTACTAACCACCTTTTAAATTCCAGGGCAGGATGAGGGAGTCCAGGATTTGTGTCTGAAGTGCAGAAAACAAGATTTTTGTTTTCTCGGTTCTGGTTCTGGAGTGCAGAGGCTTTGCAAAGTGCTGAGTGGGATGCAGCCTTCACTCCTAGGTCCATATTGTATATGGTGGCCAGTCCTGTGCACCTGTGCATTGTTCCTTTTGTGTATGAACAAACTGAAGTTCAGGGTTCATTACTTTTGTGTGATTTTGAAACCTTGATGTAAGGAACATTTTCCTTTTTAGTAAATGTGGTGGAAAGCCTTTCAGTGATGTTGGTGGCTGGGCCTTGATGTCTTTGAACATTTGAGCTAAACCCTCACAGGTTGTATTTCTTGTTAAAACAATACAAATCTTACAGTGGTTTTTAAAACATCTTTACTCTACCTAAAACAAAAATAAATCTGTTTTAGTATTTATTTTTGTATTGGCAGTACTACATAATGGTTGTGCTCTAAGTCCTCTCGCAATACCAGCCTGTGGTTTGGCTGACTCAATAAAAACAATGCACTTCCTGAGTGGCTAATTTCCTATCTCAGCAGAAATAAGAAAAAGTAGTTACACTGATCCACTGCGAGTTTCCTATGGTTTCAAATACATCAATTCTTGCATATAAAAATGCACAAATCACCTCCAAAGTTCCTTTAAGATAAAAACTAGAATAACCTTTTTAAATATGGGATCACTGAAAATACAGAATTCTGTCTTTTGAAATGCAGGAAGGAAATAATTCCATTTCCAGACGTTTATCTTCATAGACTTTGCGAACAGTCTCAGTCGGCCTCTTTTTTTTTATAGACAGATTGTAATTCTAAATGGTTGGCAACCCTGATTTGAACCCAGGACCTCTTTGTACAAGGTTTCTGTGCCCAGATATGCAACTATATAATTTTCACAGAGGTTTGTTGCTCCTTTAATACTTACCAGTTGCACAGTTCCAAAGAAAGAATAAATTAGATTTCATTGTAAGTAGTATTATTCATTGGTCCTCTTGCAGTTCGGTGACAAATATCCATATCCTCTCACTCCCTAAGTACAAAGTAAGTACAGCTCTTAAAAGTATCTCCTGCTGTCTAATTGCAACTTAGGCCTTACTAGTAGATTCAGCTGTGTACGGTCTCTATCTGTAATTTAGGTGTCGGCTTACTTAATATCGAGGTAAGAAAGCGATGCTGCCATCAAGAACTTATAAATAAATGCCTTCTATTGAAACTGTGTCCAGCTGTTTCATATATATTTAAAGGTATAACAATGTACAGAACGGGTTTCGAGGCAGGAATTATAGCATTCAGCTCAGCAGACATACCAGCCTGTGATCATCTCAGTCCAGTAGATTTCCAACATATAATCTAGATTGGAGTTGTTTATGTTAGAAAGTTTCTTCCCGCTGCTGTTCTGCACTGTATATACTGATAAAACCTAACATTTGCTCCTGACCTTTATCTGATTTCCATTAATAGCATGGCAATTCTTTTAATTTATTTTCTTCTTAATCTTACTATATAAAATATAAAAGGTACTAATATTAGATACAAACGAGAAAGCAAAGCTGAGGGTTAGCTTGCCTCCCACCCCGATTTATGTATTTCATTATGATTACTAATGATACATATCACATTTAAAGTTTGTTAACCTTAACAATAGACTTCTCTTATTTTCTCTCATTTGATCAGTTAAAGGGGTTGTAAAGGTAAAAGTTTTTTTTTTTACCTTAATGCATCCTATGCATTAAGGTAAAAAAACATCTGACCGCAACGCCAGCCCCCCCCAGAGCCCCCGTTTTACTTAACTCACCCCTCGAAAGTCCCGGGCACGTTCTCGTCGTCCTGTTCGGTTCCCAGCCTGGCTTGATTGACTAGGCTGGGCGGATTGATAGCAGCGCAGCCATTGGCTGGCGCTGCTGTCAATCACAGCGGATGACGCGGCGTGCCGGAGGGCTGGGCCGAGTGATACAGTTTTACTAACCTCACCCCTCGAAAGTCCCGGGCACGTTCTCGTCGTCCTGTTCGGTTCCCAGCCTGGCTTGATTGACTAGGCTGGGCGGATTGATAGCAGCGCAGCCATTGGCTGGCGCTGCTGTCAATCACAGCGGATGATGCGGCGTGCCGGAGGGCTGGGCCGAGTGATACAGTCAGCGGCTATGGCCGCCGCTGTATCACGGGAGCGCGCTCGCAAAAGCTTTCCACCATGCAAGGGAGCTTGCATGAAGGTGGAAAGCTTTGCATTATGCTTTGGCTGAAAATGGGTCTTTCAGCATGACAATGAGCCAAAATATCTAACCTAGGCAACAAAGGAGTGGCTGAAGAAGAAGCTCATTAAGATGATGGAGAGGCCTAGCCAGTCTCCAAACCTTATTTCTATAGAAAATTTATGGAGGGAGCTGAAACTTCAAGATGTCAAGCGACAGCCAAGAAACCTTAAGGATTCAGAGAAGATCTGTAAAGAAGAGTTGACCAAAATCCCTATTGAGATGTGTGCAAACTGGGTCACTAACTAAAGAAATGTCTTACCTCTGTGCTTGCCAACGAGGGTTTCTCCACCAAGTACTAAGTCATGTTTTGCTTGGGGATCAAATACTTATTTTCCTCATTTAAAATACACCTATGATAAAAAATAATAGACCCTTCATTTCTTCGTAAGTGGCCAAACTTACTAAATCTGCAGGGTATTAAATAATTATTTTTCCCACTGTATACAGTAAACTGTATAACATATGTTGGCATATATTATTAATACAGTTAATTAATTTTATTTTATATTAAGCCCTAAAACACCTGTCTTAGACACTACTTATGTTGCATTGGAATGTCCAGATTCTACATGAAATCCTTGAAAAGTAATTGTTCTACATACAAAAGCCCCCAAGCATTTATAAAGTTTACAATCCCCCAACTCAATGTGCCATCCACTTAGACAATTAATTATTGCTTCTCCTAATACGTGGCACTAAATGGCTCCCTTTCACCACTCCATTGTATAGCTGTCAATCAGACACATTTTAAAACTATCTATACAATGCCACAAAGATGGTATTATGACTTTAATGTCACTCTGGTAATTCTGCTGTATATATGACTGACAATTCAACAATGCATATAGTTCCAACAAGGTTTTATTATAAAGTTAGATCTTACAGATCTCATAATTAATTCTTTAATTTAATCACGGTGTTTGTGCTAATGCCACAAAAAGAGCAACTTTTACTGAAGAGGATTTATTATATAGAATGGGTTTTTCTGGTGGGCACAGAAGTGATTGAGGTCACAAGCTGCAGTTCAAACAAGTGCTAACACTATAGATATGGCATTTTCTAATTACTGTATTGTTCAAATTTAAGATCGCTTGCTCAAATTTTCTTTTATATTTTACAGTTAAAAATACATTTTAAAAGGTCAGTCCATATTTCAGTTTTTGAGACACACTGTCATGTTGCCTAATCAGGACAAAATTACAGTGTCTGCATATAGTCTACCCTCTCCGCTTTTATATTTACATAGCCAGGCTTCCTTGCCACTGCAGCATTCCTTCCTGCCAAAGCCCTGTATCAGCTGGTTCAGGTATTGGGTAAGCACTGATATCTTTCAGGCCTAGTGACTGGCTGATCAGGCATGATGTCATGGAAGCATGAATCAGACGTACAAAACAGATAAATGAATAAGAAGACTTTATTGGAAACCAAACAGCAAGTCAAAGTCCACACAGATGATCGAAACAGCCAGAAGAGTCGTCCAACGGTGCCAGGGTCAATAGCCAGGGATGAGAGTCAGCCGAGCCGGGGTCTGTAGCCAGAGACGGGGTGAAACGAAGCTGGGAATCAGGAACCAGAAGGAACGTCCGAAGCCGGGTCCAAAACCAGGAACAGTCAGCACGATCACAGGCGAAGAGGCCCAAGCGAGGAAATGCTGCAGCTGCCGTCCTATATATATGCTGAGCAGCCAGCTTCTTCCAGTGGAAAGGAGGAGCCGCAGGGTGTGGCAGGTTACAAGAACCCCATGAAGCAAGATGGCTGCCAGCACATGTCAGTGATGAGGAGCCTGCAAAGAGGTAAGACCATGACACATGAGCACTGTCACATTAGGGTATAAGGCAGTAAATTACATCCCCAAAGAAATGCTTAGTGAGGGGGTCAAGTGGTGTGGTAGCATGGTAGAGTAGGTTTACCTGGGGTAGGCTATTTGCTGACACTTTGCCCTGAATGGGCAAAGTGACACTGTCTCTTTAAGTCCACTGACAGTTTTCTAGGTCTCCACATCTGCCGTGGTTTATAGTCATATGAAAAAGTAAGCACACCTTATGAAACTTGACTTTTTCAATATTTTTGAACAGGCAACCATTAGGTCTTCGTGTCAACAATGCCTACAGATAACGTTGAAACACTTGAACATGATGACACAAACTTGAAATGGTTCATTTATTTTCATTATGTAAATTGCCAAAAATAAGGATTTTTCACGGTACACCTTCACATTTATCACCACTAAATCTATGAAATTGGAAAAGATGTTTAGATTAGATGCAAATGATTAGGTCCTCTTCATGAATGTGCAGGTGAAGTCCTATCTTATTTTAAACCCAGATTTCTAGACTCTGGTGTTTGCTTTGGTAGTGATCTGTGTTGTTTAATCAGAACAAAATCGAAAGAGCTCTCTAAGCCCTTCAGAAAGTAGGTTATGTATATACCTGTTACTCTGGCAAGGGATTTATAAAAGATTTCCAATTTATTTTAAATCAATTAATAATCTGAGTGGTGCAGATACAGTCCAAGATGCTAAAAAGTCTCTTAAGAACCCTTAAAATTAAACAACGGGATACTCGGGTACACCAGTTGGTGTCAATGTGCATACATCTACAATCAGAAAGATATTGCACCAGTTTAAATTGCATGGGCATTGTGCCAGGAAATAGCCTTTACGGCCCCAAGAACATTAGAGCAAGACTATGGTTTGCTTTTTAACATAGATCAACAAAGGCCAAGCCTTCTAAGACAATATGGCACAGACTGACAAACCAAAGATAAGTTGCTTGGCCACAGTAACAGTAGACATGTTTGGTGCAAACCAAAGACAACATTTCAGCAGGAGAACCTCCTTCGAACTATGAAGAATAGTGGTGGAAATATGGACTGGGGTTACTTTGCTGCTTCGAGGAAACTATGAATTCTGCAAAAAGTGTGCTTGATGAGAATGTGAGGCCATCAAAAGTTGAAGCGGAACTGGAAATTATCTAAACTAAAGTATACTAGCAAATTCACAAAGGAATAGTGTTCATTTCGACTTCAAATTTCGATTTTGTTTTAGTCATAGTCTATATAGACTAAAATGCCATTTTAGTTTTGGTTGTATTTTATTCATCTGAATTGTTTTTCGTATTCTAGCCGACTAAAATCTGCTATATCTTAGTCTACTAAAACAGCCAGTACATTGTAGTCAACTAAAATATTATGGGTTTAGTTAAATTGTCATGCATTTCTCAAAAATTTCCAAACTCATATACACCTGAAGTAAAAATCTAATAACATGTTATTATTTATGGTATTAATGTTCAGACATGCACTGCAAGCACAGATTTAGCCGTTCTAATATATAACCAGTGTTAAAGAGGAAGTAAAGCCTCTTGAAAAAAATAAAATAAAAATGAACCCTGCAAGACAAAGGCATAATGAGCTAGTATGCATAGCATACTAGCTCATTATGAGGTACTTGCCTTAGATCGAAGCCCCCGCAGCAGCCCTCTATCGCCTCCTCTGTTGCCGCCATTACTCCCAGAGTGACTTCCGGGTATCGCGGCTCTGGTGCTGTGATTGGCCGGAGCCGCGATGATGTCACTCCCGCGCATGCGTGCGGGAGCCATCAGTGACGGCACGATCGCCTTCAAGAATGGCACGCTCAGTGTGCCTGCCCCGTTGGTGCAGTCTTTTCTGCAAATATCTCCTAAACAGTGTAGGTTTAGGAGATATTTCTTGTAGCTACAGGTAAGCCTTAATCTAGGTTTACCTGTAGGTAAAAGTGGTCTGTAATTTTGATTTTGTTTTAGTCATAGTCTTTTGACTAAAATGGCATTTTAGCTTTAGTCATTATTTAGTCATCTGAATTTTTAGTTTTAGTTGTATTTTAGTTGACTAAAATAGTGTTCATTTTATTGACTAAAATATTTTCATGAACAAAATTAACACTGCCAAGGAGTGGCTCTAAATGAAGACATCAAGGATTCAGTTGGCAGTTCATGTAAGCAACCCCACAAATATTTTGCAGCTGAATGAATTTTTCATGAAGGAGATGTCAAAAAATGTCTCCAACTTCAGAGTGGTGGCCATTAATCCAAAATGTCCTTAAGACATCATTACAGTTAAAGGGACATTACCTGTGTAAAGGTAGGCCAATGAGGAGGTGGTCGCAACATATCTTATTTATATTGGATTTGATTCTATTAAGCGCTACCTGCAATGTTGATTTGTTGATTATTTAATAAAGGCAAAAAAGCAACAGAAAGCGCATATCTCCCATGTCTCCTTTTTTAAGCTTTGTCATGTCCCCTGTGCTGACTATTGGAAGCTGCAAGCTTATACATATTTATAAAGAACTGTCTGAGATAATAATCTTTTTGAAATTGTAACTGTCAGAGAATTCGACTGGACTTTTAGAATAGTATCTCTAGTGCAGATGATTTGTGTTTGTTCTCTTGGTTATTCATTGTTGGTAGATAGAGGTTTGCTGCTGACACTTGTAAAGGGATTGTGAGTGCGGTGTTAAACTATTGTTTTTATTTAATGCCTAGGTCCAGGAAATTTAAAAATGATCCTTTTGCAGTGGGCTGCACCTGCACTGCAAGGCTTTACTGCTCGCTTATTCTAGACGGGAGGAGAAGGACTTTAAAGGGGTAGTAAACCCTCACGGTTCATTTTTCAGTTAATTTTTATAGCACTGAGCGCTGTATAAATTTCACTGGTCACAAAAAAGTGTCCACAAAGAAATTAACGCCGGTGTAATTTCAAAATTCCCGCGTCGTATCTTTGGTTTGAATCCTCAAAACAAGATACGACGGCATCTCGGCTAGATCCGACAGGCGTACGTCTTCGTACGCCATCGGATCTTAGATACAATTTTTCGGCGGCCGCTAGGTGGCGTTTCCGTCGAAATCCGCGTTGAGTATGCAAATTGGCTATTTACGGCGATCCACAAACGTACATCGGCCCGGCGCATTTTTTTACGTAGTTTGCGTTCGGCTTTTTCCGGCATATAGTTAGAGCTGCTATATGGTGGCTTACTCAATGTTAAGTATGGCCATCCTTCCCGCGTACAATTTTGAATTTTTTGCGTAAGTCGTCCGCGAATAGGAATTTGCGTAGAATGCCGTCACCGTCGTAAGCATTGGCTGGTTCTAGTTTAATTTCGAGCATGCGCACTGGGATACCCCCAGGGACGGCGCATGCGCAGTTAAAAAAAATAAGTTGTTTACGTCGGGTCACGACGTATTAACATAAAACACGCCCCCATCACAGCCATTTGAATTCCGCGGCCTTACGCCGTGAGAGATACACTACGCCGCCGTAACTTACAGCGCAGATTCGTTGTGGATTAAAACTAAAAAAGATAAGTTACGGCGGCGTAGCGTATCTTAGATACGCTGCGCCCGGCGCAGATGTATGTTAATCTACCCCTATATCTTTTGCGCAAACCAATCAATATACACTTATTTCAATTTTTTTTTAAACCAAACATATGTAGAAGAATACATATTGGCCTTAACTGATGAAGACATATTTTTTTTTTGGGGGGGGGGGGGGGATTTCTTATGGCAAAAAGTAAAAAAAATTTAAAAAAA
The DNA here is from genome assembly GCF_905171775.1 of Rana temporaria. NCBI lineage: Eukaryota > Metazoa > Chordata > Amphibia > Anura > Ranidae > Rana > Rana temporaria. Next base: position 31,461,542 of record NC_053499.1, on the reverse strand, counting down.
ATCAAAATTTACTGTCTTTTTTTATTAATACCGCAAAAAAATTAAAACGCCAAGGTGATCAAATACCACCAAAAGAAAGCTCTATTTGTGGGAAAAAAAGGACATACATTTTGTTTAAATGCAACATTACACTACCGTGCAATTGTCAGTTAAAGCGACGCAGTGCCATATCGCAAAAAATGGCCTGGTCGTTAAGGGGGTAAATTCTTCCAGGGCTGAAGTGGTTAAATTACCTGATCTTCTCCTCTTGTGGCAGATGGCGATGGATTTGGCATCGTCATATACAATGCATAGCTATGAACCCTTCATTGATGTTTATGACATCCGGACCTTAAAGTGATTGTAAAGGCAGAAGTTTTTTCTCCCTCGTCTTCCAGGACGGCACGCTGAGAGTAGACTGGCCACCTGACAGGAAACACAATCAAAAAAGAGGTTAAAAGGCCCCACCCTTCCCATGTGCCTCAGTTTCTGATTGTGTTTCCCCTACAGCGAAACAGTTTTTTATTTTCAAGCTGACCTAAGGCCTGGGGCTGGTGGTCCCCCCCCCGGAGTCTAGACCACAGGTACTGGGTGCTTTTGGGTCCGGTCAAGGTGCTTGCACTTTCCCGGGGGGGTATCCCTTCTTTATGGTCTAGGGAGGCTGAAAGTGCTAACTAAGAAGAGTGCCTCCCTGGACGCCAGAGCCTCCTAGCTAGCAGGGCTTCCCTAGTGCTCTGAGGCGGCCGTACCTCTCTCCCCCCCCCCGTCTTCCCTCCTACCTTACAGGGAGACTTCCCCTCTGCAGCGTGGTGTCGGCTGGGCTGGGCGCCGCTCCGAGCGGCGCCGTCACTTGCTGGGCGCGTATTGATGACGCGCACGCCGTCCGACGGCGTGACGTCACTCCGCCCCTACAAGATGGCGGCCTCCACCGACGGATGCCACATTTCGCTGCAGAGCACAGCAGAGGCAGAGCAACACGCAGCCGGGGAGAGAGAAGGGCCGGGCGCCCTCATCATGGAGGACCGTCTGACAGACCTGGCTGCTGAGGAGTCCACCCGGGGTGAGTCCTCCTTGTGTTCGGGGGTGGGGGGCTTCCCCCCCCCCCCCTCTTGTTGTAGAACCTCAGCTGTGAGAGTATGTTGCTAATGGGCCTTTCTATTTTACATTATGTTTTAGGAGAGGACCCTTCTGCCCAGGGGGAAGCCAGTAGATCTACTAAACCCCTTAAAAAAATTAAGAAATGTGGGAATTGTAATGATAAGCTCCCGACAGACTATAGCAAACCCTTTTGCTCCAAGTGTATCCTTAAACTAGCTGGGAAAGAGACCTCGCAAATCATGAAGGATTTTCTCTCTGTGCAGTCAGAAATGCTCGCCACTCTCAAGGATTTTAAATCTTCCTTGAAAAGTAGGGAGTCTGATCCCCCTGTACCTGGTCCGTCGTCTCAGGAGGGATCCACTTCTGCGCGGCTGGGTTCCCGCCAGCAAACTAGGAAGGCTCCTTCCTCTGACTCCGAGGATTCTGAGGTCACTCTTCAAGAAGAGGGCCTGGTGGAAAGCCAGGCGGAGGAAGAGGACGAGGATGCCAGGTCTGGGAAATATATATTTTCCGCAGATGATATGGAGGGTCTTCTCGCAGCCATTTACGCCTCTGAGCAGATCCAACATCCAGCGGAGCAGGTTTCAGCCCAGGACAGGATGTATTTGGGTTTAATTAAGCCTCAGTCTAAGACTATCCCAGTGCATCAATCCCTCAAGGATATTATCCGGAGGGAATGGGCTGAGCCAGAAAAGAAACTTCCCAAGTTTAAGACCTGGAAACGCCGCTGCCCCTTTAAAGATGAGGTGGAGGATACCTTTTTTAAAGTTCCTCGTCTTGACGCATCTTTAGCTCAGGTCTCTAGACAATCCGATCTCTCTTTTGAGGATGCAGGGAGTTTAAGGGATGCCATGGATAGGCGTGCTGATACCTCCCTCCGTAGAGCCTGGGAAGCCAATGCAGCCGCTTTGGGTCCTGCGTTAGCTTCAGCATGCGTCGCAAGGAACACTGCCGCTTGGACTTCCAGGCTGTTAGATCATCTAGCAAGTTCTTCCAAGTCTAGAGAAACTCAAGAGTCCCTCCAGGTGATCGGCAGTGCGGTAGCCTATTTGGCAGACGCAGCTATTGAGACGGTTCGCGCTTCAGCCAAGACTGGAGCACTTATTAATGCTTCTAGGAGAGCTGTCTGGCTGAAAACTTGGAGGGGCGACCTTGCGTCAAAAAACCGCTTGTGTGCGATTCCGTTTGAGGGTTCCCTCCTGTTCGGCACCGCATTAGATCAGGCCCTAGCGAGATCCTCTGAAAAAGGAAATAAATTTCCCTCCAGACCTAGAGCAAATAGGGGGAAGTTTTTTCGTCCCAACCAGAGGAAAAACCCCCCCCCAGGGAAGAAATCGGCACCCGGTAGGCGCTGGGGGTTTGGAAAGGATAAGCCAAAGAGTGGGATCCTTTTTTCCAGCCCCAAGCCTGGTGAAAAGGATCCCAAGTGACGAGAGGGTAGGGGGCAGGCTCTCCAGGTTCCTTCCCGCTTGGGAGGAGATAACCAGGAGTCCTCACGTCCTTCAGATCATCAGGGAAGGTTACAGGCTAGAATTCCGCCAGTTTCCTCCCCCCATTTTTCTCCTCACACACCTACCAAGCGATCCTCGCAAAGCCGCTGGACTTTCCCAGAACGTTACCAGCCTGGCCGAACAGGGAGTCATAGTCCCAGTCCCTCCAAATCAAGAGGGCCAGGGAGTATACTCCCATATTTTTGTCGTTCCCAAACCACTCGGGAAATTCAGATTGATCATCAATCTCAGACCCCTAAATGTTCATCTTCAATACAAAAAATTTCGTATGGAGAATGTGTACAGTCTCAGGGGCCTCTTGTTAGAAGGCGTGTTCATGGTGACAATAGACTTGAGGGATGCTTACCTTCACGTTCCTATTTGTCCAGATCACCAGAGATTCCTCAGATTCGCCCTCACCTCTGCCCAAGGAGTTCAGCACTGGCAGTTCTCGGCCCTCCCCTTCGGACTGGCTTCCAGTCCGAGGGTGTTTACGAAGGTCCTGGCAGAGGTGATGGCTTTTCTACATTTAAAGGGGATCTCCCTCGTCCCTTAATTGGACGACCTTTTGCTCTTCAACCTGAGTCGGGATCAGCTCCTTCTGGACCTGGCCACTGTCATAACCACCCTGGAATCCCTTGGTTGGATCGTGAACAGGGAGAAGTCTTCTCTCCTTCCAGAACAAAGGAAGATGTACCTAGGTTTTCTTATAGACTCCCTAGAAAGGAAGCTTGTCTTATCCCAAGACAAAGCACAGGGTCTTATGACAGCGGTCAGGTCCCTAGTGGCGGCTGTAGATTCCTCTTTCAGAGAAATCATGAGGTTGTTGGGACGGATGACTTCGTACATCCCGGCAGTTCCTTGGGCACAACTCCACTCAAGGCCCCTGCAGGCCTTCCTTCTCTCATCTTGGGGGGGAACGGAAGAGACGTTGGATACCAGGGTCAGTATCCCGGTTCCAGTAAAAGACACCTTACAATGGTGGCTATTGCCCCAGAACCTTTTAAAGGGTCGTCTGTGGAGTCAGGTCAACCCGATCAAAGTCACTACAGATGCCAGCAGCTGGGGGTGGGGAGCCCATACGGAGGAACTTCGAGCCCAGGGTTCTTGGAATCCCCAGCAAAGGCGGGCTTCTTCCAACTACCGGGAGTTATTGGCGGTTGGGGAGGCTCTGGAAGCCTTCGAGGAGAGAATTCAGGGCCGAGAGGTCCTAGTCCTCTCCGACAACGCGACTACGATCGCCTTTCTCAACCGGCAGGGGGGCACCAGGTCACACTCTCTCCTAGCCCTCTCCCTGAGGATCCTAAGTTGGGTAGAACAGAGGGTGCCCTCTCTTCTAGCGGTCCATATAAGAGGGACCCTCAATCTGGAGGCCGATTTTCTGAGCCGTCAGCCCATCCTTCAGGGGGAATGGGAATTATGCCCGGAGACCTTCAGCTGGATTTGCCAACAGATCGGTCGCCCAGAAGTAGACCTCTTTGCGTGCAAGGGGAACAAAAAGGTGAGCAGGTTCTTTTCCCTCTCCCGAGAGCAGGGTTCACTGGGGGTGGATGCGTTGGCTCAACCCTGGAGATTCCGGTTGGCCTACGCCTTTCCTCCCTTGAATCTCATCCCAAGGGTTCTGCAAAAATTGAACGCCTCAGACACCAACCTGATTTTAATCGCTCCTTGGTGGCCCAAGAGGTCCTGGTTCCCCACCCTGAAACATTGGGCTCTAGCTCCCCCGCTTCCTCTCCCTCCCCGGGCGGGTCTTCTGCGGCAGGGGCCGGTCTCTCATCCGAACCCAGAATTCTTCAGCCTGACGGCATGGCTCTTGAGAGGTGGAACCTGCAGCAGAGAGGCTGTTCGGAAAAGGTGATAGGAACCCTGTTGGCTAGTCGCAAGAAAGTCACCAGACTCATCTATGCAAGAATCTGGGGGGTCTTTTCGCGCTGGTGCTCCGCGAAACAGATCTCCTACCCTGACATCCCCGTCATCCTGGATTTCCTCCAGGATGGGGTGGAACTAGGCTTAGCCACTAAGACCTTGAGAGTCCAAGTTACGGCCTTGTCCTATTTTTTGGACAGGAGCCTTTCTGGGGATCCTCTTATTAGGAGGTTTCTGACAGCCAGGGACAGACTTTCCCCTATAAAAGTCTCTAGAGTTCCCCCTTGGGACCTCTCCCTAGTCTTGAATCAGCTATCTAAGGCACCATTCGAACCTATAGATAGTATTCCAATTAAATTACTTTCCTTTAAATTTACTTTTTTGTTGGCTATCACGTCTGCCAAAAGAGTTGGAGACATGCATGCTTTTTCCATTAAGGAACCCTTTCTTCGGGTTTTTGAAGACAGGGTGGTACTGAGTCAGGATCCTCTGTACCTGCCCAAAGTGGCAACTAAGTTCCACAGATCCCAGGAGGTAGTCCTCCCTTCGTTTTGCGCAGATCCTAAGAATGAGAAGGAGGCTACTTTTCATTGCTTGGACGTAAGACGTTGTCTTTTGATTTATTTAGAGAGGGTAAGTGAGTTTAGGAATTCCCCTCATCTTTTGGTTAATTTTTCTGGTCAGAAAAAGGGTCAGCAGGCAACAAAAGCTTCTATATCCAGATGGATCAGGCAGGCTATTTCTTTATCCTACACCTTAGCAGGTAGACCAGTTCCTGTTATCAAGGCCCATTCCACCCGATCACTGGCAGCCTCCTGGGCAGAAAGAGCAGGAGCTTCCATAGAACAAATATGTAAAGCGGCGACCTGGTCAAGCCAGAATACGTTCGTCAGACATTACAGAGTCGAACTGCTGTCACCGCAAGATCTGATGTTTGGTAGGAAGGTCCTACAGACGGTGGTCCCGCCCTAAGGTAGGCCCAAAGATTGCTTGCTTTTCTCTCAGCGTGCCGTCCTGGAAGACGAGGGAGAAATGACCAGTTACACTTACCGGTAGCTGGATTTCTACGATGTCTTACAGGACGGCAGGCCTACTTCCCTCCCTGTTATTTACTGCTATTCGGAGTTATTTTTTTATTAGGTCCTAGGACCGTGTTCTAATAGCGGTTACTTATCTACAAACTGAGGCACATGGGAAGGGTGGGGCCTTTTAACCTCTTTTTTGATTGTGTTTCCTGTCAGGTGGCCAGTCTACTCTCAGCGTGCCGTCCTGTAAGACATCGTAGAAATCCAGCTACCGGTAAGTGTAACTGGTCATTTTTTAATCTTAATGCATTTTATGCATTAAGATAAAAAGGCTTCTGTGTACATCAGCCCCCCTAACACTTACTAGACTATCACTAACACTAACACTATCTAGATCCAGCGATGTTGCAGGAGTGTCTTGGCTGCCCTGGGCTCCCTTTCTCATTGGCTCCCGCTGCTGTCAATCAAAGTCAGTCAGCCAATGAGGAGAGAAACTGGGTGAGGCAGTGCCAGTGAGCTGTGGTTTGGCTCAGGTGCCCACATAGCAAGCTGCATGCTGTGGGGGCAATCAACAAGAGGGAGGGGCCAAGGGCGCCGGCGACGGACCTAAGATAAGGAGGATCAGGGCTGCTGTGTGCACAACCATTACACAGACAAGGTTTTAACAAAAAAAAAAGAGACTTTAGTATCACTTTAAACTGCTAGAGCAGGGATCTTCAAACTACGGCCGTCCAGCTGTTGTGGAACTTTAAGTCCTATGAGGCATTGTAAAACTCTGACATTCACGGACATGACTAGGCATGATGGGAATTTTAGTTCCTGAACAACTGGAGTGCCATAGTTTGAGGACCCCTGTGCTAGAGCATAGGGGAGAAGACGCTGCAGGGAATGGTGTAGCAGCACAGAGAAGCTGGAAAGTAAATCTAAAGCCTCGTACACACGATCGGATTCTCTGACGGGAATTGTGTGTTGACTGACTGTTGGCCTAAAATCCAACCTGTACACAAGTCCTTCAGACAAAAGTCCAAAGTAAAAAAACGCATGCTCGGAAGCAAAGCTCATCTAACACAACGTTCGCTGAAGGTGCCCAAAGGGTGGGGCTTTAGAGCTGAAAAACCACGTAGTACGTCACTACGTTCGTGTTTGTTGGCCGACAATTGTGTGCAATTTATGTGCAAGACAAGTTCGTGGCCAACGCTTATCTAAGGAAAATCCGATCGTGTGTACGAGGCTTTAGTTAACAAATCCCCTGGACCTAAATGAGCGACTAACCCTTGCAGTTTCTGGAAGTTGGATTTTAGGGGCTCCTGTTCCATGATGAGCTCTATTCAGGCAACAAGAGAAACACAGAAAACTATTGATTTGTGTGTTCTGCCCTAAAATATAACACTTTCCTGAAAAGCGGCATTGAGCTTTAACGCTAAATAGGATCATTCTAACATGCTACTATTTCCTCATTAAACACAGAATTGAAATAATTACACTACACACTACCAATGGAAGCTAGTTATAATTCCATATCTTTTAAAAATAGTATCCCTAGTTTATTATTATGACTAATATTTTACAGCTCACTTAACAACTGACTAAAGGTTTAGCGGGAGGCTAGCAAGGATACACTAGTTATTTATAAACACACATGCTGTCACTTTTGGTAGTGGCTTTAATCAGTGCATTTAAGTGGAATTCATAATAAAGTCATTATGCTTTTTAAACAGGCTAATTCTTTAAGGAAATTGAAAAAAAAAATAATGAAAGCATGTTACATAGCTACTTAATTTTTTTATCTGTGGTGTTACTGATGTCTGTTTTATGCAAAGTAGCCCATATCTCGTATAAGACACATTACTGTCAAAGAAATATGACTTGCCTTAATTATCAGTAATGAAGCAGGGATAAGCTGTTCTCTTAGATATCCTATATCTAATGACCTTTCCTGCTTGAGGTTGTGATGGAAGGTATCCGTTTCACAAATTATGCCTCATTTAGCTTATGGCATTTGTGCAGACTGATGTTGCGGGGATGCGTCGGAAAGTGCCATGTAAATTGCATTGGTGTTTAAAAAGTGATTTAGTGCCTGCCTGCCACTACATCATTGTTATATAAGTGTGTGTGTTTTTTTTTTTTTTTTTTTCATTTCCTCTGTTATTATTAAATGACTTGAAACCCTTCACTTTGTCACGTTGGTCTATTATATCAATAGTTACTTCAGACTTGCGTTACAAACCACTGTTTATTTTGCAGCGTAATTGCAAGTTGAATAAACACACAAGAAAACACAAGAAAGGAGCAAGAGTGTCATTATTTGTGGGGTTTTAGATGTGGCTGCCTGCAGCTGTGGAAGGCAGGGCTTAAGTTAGCCTGTTTTTTGGAATAAAGGTAACTTTTCATAAGGCATGCTAAAACAAAACTAGAAAAAAAAATGTTGTGCCATGGTTACCATCAGTTCCAAACTTGGTATAGGTCTTGTTCCAAATTGTGTATTGCTTTGAATTAAGTTGGGCATGCGTTATTGTAGAACAACCTCTTTTACATGAGCTTAGCCTCTGACTCGATGTCTGCTGTGGATCATTTCATCATCAGCGGCTGGATCGGGGAGCAATCTAAAGGACATATGCTACTTCCCGCATGTCTGGTTGAAGAGGGATTCCACACTGAAAATCCCTCTTCACCGCATCACTGGACACCGTTGTGGCGTGGCCCACTTCACTTCTATAGGACACAATGGCAGGTGGCATTGCCTGCTCAATGCAACATTTCCATAATTTTTTGCCACGCTACCACCTTGTGGATGGGGCCATCCGGCAGCAATTGACGGGTTTTGATAGATGGCTATTTTCTCTCATTCCCTGTTTGACAAAATCTTAAATACCAGAGCAGTAAGTGGAGGTACAGCTCTCTAATAAAGCCCTAAAAACACATCAGGTGTTCTAATCCTTCCCCACTCTATCTAGAAAAATCAAAAGGTTTTGGCCAAACATACACTTTAATTCTGACCCCCTTGGTTCAGTACTGTGAGTTACTGACTTGGACAGGTATGCAAATAAAGACTGGTAATTTCTGTCTAAGTTTCTTGATCTGCATAATTGTTTCGGATCAGTGTCTTGGAGTATTGAAGCGAGAAGGCCAACTTTGCAGCCTGGCAATTAGCATTTTTACAAAGAGGTCTTCGGTGCCTGACCATTTGTTTTGCTCATGACAGCTAGAAATTTTTGTTATAATGTCATGATTTTTTCAGACACTCTACACTGATGTTTTCATCTAAAAAATAAATTCAGGGAGAGCCAATAAAAGATAAAATGACCACAAATAACACCCGAATCTTGACAAACTTTTTTTAAATAATGTGGGGAGGGTTTAGAACCTTTGTGAGTGTTTGTCTTTCTTTAACACTGTTGGAGAGACTTCCCTAATTTATTGTTAAAAAAAAATTAAACATTTTAAGTAATTGAATTACTTGGACTCCACCATACAACAAAAGCTTAGACTGTAAGGGAAAAGTAGCACAGGGAGCCTAAATAGTGTTTCTGCAATGCTCATTTGCTAACGAGGAACATTTTGTCACCTTACCCTACATTGGCAAGGTAAAGTGGGGTTGATTTATTAAAATTGGAGAGTGCAAAATCTATTGCAGCTTCTAACCTCGTTTAACCTTGTTTAATTAAGCTTTGCCAACAAAAAAAAAAAAAAAATGGAAGCTGATTGGTTTTCATGCAGATCGGTACCAGACTTTGCACCCTCCAGCTTTAGGAAATCGCGTATCTTTATTACCAAGTCTATCAAAATCAGTCTGTCCACTATAACAGAAAAAAGGGCATGCTATAAATTTGCAAAGAATGCAAGCCCAGTGGCTTAGTGGTTTGTGCTTCTGCCTTGTAGATCTGTTGTCTTTGGCTCGAATACCGACCAGGACATTTGAATGTCGTCTGTGTTAATTGATTCCTGTCTAAACTGGACCATGTGTGCATGTATGCACGTGAGATAGAAATTTTAATTGTAAGCTCTTTGAGGGCAGGTATTGAAGTTAATGTACAGTATGCACGAATTGTTGGTGCTATATAAAACACACACGGACATATATATATATATATATATATATATATACACACATACACAGCCTATAATAAATAATTTAAAGCCGGCCTTTATCCAAATTATGAAATTCACTAATAAAAGCAACTCGGAATAACAAAAGGGAGACCACAATGCAGCATTTTTGGCAGATCACATATGACCCATGCCATGGCTTAAGTCATATGAACACTCAATGATTGACATTTTTTTTTTATTATTTTACCCTACTTGCAAGTTTCAGATGTATTTTGCACACCAAAAAGGTGGAAGGCTTCAGATATGGGGAGCAATTTTGAAGTGATAGGTCTGCTTTAAGATCGGGTTTAAAATACTATAAGTTTATTGTTTTCCTGGCTCTTATTATTCTAGATTTTTTTGCTAAATAACCAATCCCTTCATTGTCTATGTAACACAATGTACTAGCAGAAGTGACAGTTTTAAGAAAAGATAGCCATTGCAATTTCATTAATTATTGTGTGCTGTAGGACTCAAGTTTTGTCTGCTGTAATTTTGCTTGTCAGAATAAAATAAACGCGCTATCTCAAAATAATGTATTCTATCTTGCAGCTGCCATCTTGGGCAAGTATGATATTTATCAAATGTCTTGCTGTTGAAGCCCCACAAGCGAGAGCAAGTTGTGTTTCCAGGCTATATTTATTTGATATTTTAAGCAATGTTGGTATTAGCTAATTAATAACATATCGAGTTTTGCAGTTGCTGCTCAACAAGAATACAAAAGTGAAAGGCCAGACCTTTGCTGGATTTGATGTGCCCAAACAATTAAAGAATATCAGCAAACAAAGGCCGTTTTAGAGCTAGTTTTCCAACAATCAAGAAATTAAAATCTGTTTTGACTTTAAAACAAAGTTTTGGATCGAGTGATAAAAGGTTAAAACTTGTGCTCGGAATTTACTGCTCAACAGCAGGCATGATAATAGAACGCTGGACCTGAAATAAGAGGAGTTCAACTCTGGGCAGTGGGGCTGTGCCTGCATTGCAAGGGTTAATTGCTGGTTTTGATCTTGGGCCACGACAGAGAACCATGGTACCGCAGATTTTTTGGAACTACATTTTCCATCATGCTCATCTACACTGCAAAATGCATGAGCATTATGGGAAATGTAGTTAAAAAACATCTGGGGTGCCAAGGTTTGCCATCACTGATCTAGGGGAACAAAAACAAAAATTTGCTTACCTGATCCACCATTCCTCCCCATTGCTAGATCTGTTCCTGCAGCTTGTTCTCCCCTATGGTTCAGCATCCTGACATCATCAAGACCATAATGTTCATAGCCTTGCCTTGGATGTGATGACACCAATAGACAACCAGGGGAGTGGAGGATCAGATTAAGTTAAACATTATGCTGTATCCTAGACAAAACAAGCTATTAATTGCAGTGCAGGTGCAGCCCCACTGAAAGGGATATTAGTGACATTTTTGAAGCGTTGAGTTCTAAGACTGAGAACCAAGCGAGCAGGGAGCTGATTCCTGTCACTCCTCAATATGTGCTGTTCACCCGTTACCTGTCCCCATCAATCAATAAACCATCAGCCAGCTCTAGCAGTGCAATGGGCCCCCTCGTCCTTCTGTCTATGAGAATACCGGAGCCAAGGAGGTGGGGTCATCAGTAGCTCGATGTGGTGTGCTGTGTGCAGGCTGTCAGCGGAGCCCAGGCCCCCCTACATCTGCATCTCTACTGCCTGCCTCCCCCCTCACCCGATGCCTGTAATAATACCTCTCACAGCACTTCTCCCCACTGGCCCCTCCTCTCTTCTCATCTGTCCCAGGTGATGTCATGTACAAGCACCTGGGGTGGAAGGGAGGAAAGAAGCGGCCGACGGGGAGCAGCTCGCTGTGAGAGATATTATTACAGCTGCTTCCTGTCCTGCACTGCCTATGTTGCAGAGCATCTCATGTGGCCCCCTAATGGCCCTGTGCCCTCAGGCAGCGCCCAAGTGCCTGATGGGTCAGTCCGCCCCATGATTCTGTGTTCCTCTGGAGAGAAAACATTTGAAAGTAGGTCACACAAGGTACTGCCTTAGCCATGTTAGAATGTTTTCTTGTCTGTCCCGCTGGTGACTTAGACATCTGTAGCATATACTGTAGGAGCCATCCTCCTGGTATTATGTTATATCAGAGCTTTGATGTTGACTACTAGTTTCAGTTCTACTTTGTCGCATATGCCCTGTTGCGGTGACTGTTTAATGTAGTGCTCTATGCATTGTACGTGACTTTTGGTTGTGTTGTCTTCTACCAAAAATAAAAAGAATGTGAAAAAAAAATGTTGGCAGGTGTGGTGTTAGGCTTGTTCACATGAACACGGAATAAATGAGTTAATGAGTTTGTTTGCCACTTTGTAATCTAAAAGTAGCTTGGCCTTGTTTTGTAATCCTTTATAAGGATCAGTGCACAAATTGGCATACTGATATTGGCTAATATTACACGTTTAGTTACAGTGAAGACACATCTGTTGTCGCCCAATCTCAGGTGAGCAAAAGAAATCAGAAGGAAAAATCAGACCTACCAATTCTTCCTGTTAAATCCAGTATGTCTAGGCTGTTTACACAAGTCACAGAATTCCCATAGACATGTACTATTTAAACAATATAATAAACCAGATCATGCAATAATTATCTGACATTTTTGGGTACCTCAAAGATTATGAGCTCATTTACATCAGCACATCAGCTGATGCTTCTTATAAGCAAAATCCTAAAATATTTTAGTGTTTTTTTTATCAAAGTACCTTCAAACCCGTTTCATTAATTGGACTCCAGTTGTTTGAACTAATGACTCAAAATAGATTTTGAGGTAATTAGCAAATGGGTTCACCTTTTTCCTCCAGCACTGTGAATTTTTATTGGGTGTGTTCAATAAAGACACAAATTTGAATTGGTTGTGTGTTAGCTTAAGCACATTGGCCCAGATTCTTAAAGGACTTACGACGGCGCAGCGCCATGTACGCCGTCGTAAGTCCTAATCTAACCCGTCGTATCTATGCGACTGATTCTTAGAATCAGTTACGCATAGATATCCATTAGATCCGACAGGCGTAAGTCTCTTACGCCATCGGATCTAAGCTGCATTTTTTTTTGTCCGCTAGGTGTCGCTTCCGTCGAATTCCGCATCGAGTATGCAAATTAGCTAGATACGCGAATTCCCGAACGTACGCTCGGCCGACGCAGTAAAGTTACGACGTTTACGTTAGGCTTTTCCTGGCGTATAGTTGCCCCTGCTATATGAGGCGCAGCCAATGTTAAGTATGGCCGGCGTTCCCGCGTTGAAATTTAAAAAAGTTAAGTCGCTTGCGTAACTCGTCCGTGAATGGGGCTGGACGTAATTTACGTCCACGTCAAAACCAATACGTCCATGCGGCGTATTAGGAGCAATGCACACTGGGAGATTTCCAAGGACGGCGCATGCGCCGTTCGTGAAAAACGTCAATCACGTCGGGTCACAGTAGTTTAGCATAAAACACGCCCCCCCCTTCCACATTTGAATTAGGCGGGCTTACGCCGGCCGATTTACGCTATGCCCCCGCAACTTTGAGAATACAGCACTTGCTCGTGTAAGTTGCGGTGGCGTAACGTAAATCGGATACGTTACGCCGCCGCAAGAGATACGCCATTCTACGAGAATCTGGCCCATTGTGTTTATATATTGTTGTCACTAATGCCACGTGTGCACGATCGGTCCATCCGATGAAAACGGACTGATGAATTTTTTCTTCTTTTTTTTTCATTCAAGTTTAAGTTTTTATTTTCAGAAAAAAAAAATCATTACAATTTAAGGGACATCAAAAGAAAGTAATACAGTATGATATACAGTCATAAATATCAAAGCACATGTAGTTCATCTCTTTCCCGTTTTTCTATTCTTAGATAAGGCACTGTCTAAATGTAATAGAAGTTGCGTACAACATGAAAGTATAAATATCTAGTAAACATCAAAATTCAATCCAAATGACCTCCCCCATCCTCTGAAATTTCATAAACCTTTCAATCCAGTTTAGTCTCTTGAAATTGTAATAAATATAATAGATAATAGATCACCTGTCCCATTGTTTAGACCTATACAGATGGTAGATGTCCAGGGAAATCTCCACCTCCCCCGACACCCCAAATGGGATCACTCTGTGCCCAAGGAGGTAGACTAACCCCTCTCACCCACCTTCCTGGTGGATTTTTTCATCAGTTATCCGATGAAGCTGACTGATGATCAGTCGTGCCTACACACCATAGGTTAAAAAACTGATTGTGTCAGAATGCGGTGACGTAAAACACAACGACGTGCTGAGAAAAATGAAGTTCAATGCTTCCAAGCATGCGTCGACTTGATTCTGAGCATGCGTGGATTTTTAACCGATGGACGTGCCTACAGACGATCGTTTTTTTTCTATCTGTTAGTTAACATCAGATAATTTTAAAATAAGTTCCTAGTTTTTTAACCGATGGATAAAAAAACTGATGGGGCCCACACACGATTGGTTAGTCTGATGAAAACAGTCCATCAGATCGTTTTCATCAGACAAACCGATCGTGTGTACGCGGCATTAGATGAGGATCAGATCACATTTTAGGGCAAATTACGAGTTTCAATGCCATGGGATTCACATACTTTTTCTTGCCATTGTAATTTTTTTTAATCTTCCTTTGTCATGTGACAGCACAGTGCTTTAGAAACCCCTTTTCATGATAGCAGGGGGATGGGCACGGGTACTCATTTCTGAAGTGGTTCTGAAGAGACGCAAACTGACCACGCAAGCATGGATAGGCTTCTTTGCTTTGCATGGTCAGTTATGAACAAGGAAGAAGGGGGTATGATCAGATCAACCAGGTTTTTCAGATGTGTGGAATGCACATATGTTAAGGCGCACATATAAATAAATTTAATATTTAGAGTAGCATATACTAAAACATAGGAAAATTTAGTACACTTGACTCAATTTTATAGAAATATAAAAACAACCGATTACATTAAAGCAACCTTGATACTAGCATTCAAGCAGATGACATGGTCAATTTCAGTGTAGGTGGAAAGCTTTTCTACAGGAGATTGCGGCTACAGGAGATTGTAAACCCTGGTCTAGGGGAGATGCCTCAGGATGGAAGACCCACTATGGAGGGCTTAACAGAGCAGCCTAGAGAAGATAAAGCCTACCATTGACTTATTTCTGGGAGATTGTCCCTTTATTAAGGGATTTTAAAGTTACTGATGTGTTTACTTGAAGTCCCTCTGAAACTTTAGCAGTGAGGTTTGCCTTCAAACATTTGTGCTTTTACCCCAACTCATAATAGAATAACAAATGTGATATTCTGTACACCTCTGTTTCCCATGTGTTCATCCTGCAATATCAAGATTCCATCAGGGTAGAGTGACACCAGCATTTGCTAGACTTCTGGTTCCTTTAAGTTCCTTTAAGGTTTAAAGCATATCTAAATCCAAAAACAAAATGTTACCCAGTTCTTAGATATGGTGGCTGCTTGAGTTTTGTTTTCAGGCTTTTGTCCTTAATCTTCACCTGGTAATCTTAACAGTTAGGGTCCTTTCACATGTGCGGACCGTTTTTTAGATCAGTTTTTTATCATCAGTTGATCCGTTTTTCATCCGTTTTTCATCAGTTGTCATCCGTTTTTCATCCGTTTTTTTTTTTTTTGTTAGAACTTTATTTTTATTACATATTTTGATGAAAAACGGATGTTAGCGGATCAGATGTTAAATGGATCGTCCGCTAACATCCATTTTTCATCCGTTCCGTTTTTTTGACGGAAGAAAAATAGGGGTTTCTTCCGTTCAAGAAAACGGAGCTTAACGGAGACGGATGTTAACGGGCGTTAGCGGATGCTCATCCGCTAACGTACGCTATCCCATTGGAAAGTATTGCAGTCCGTAAACGGGAGTATGAAAAAACGGACGAACGGTCCGCACGTGTGAAAGGACCCTTACACATTTTTTCCTATCAATGTTTGTACTGTATCTATGGAGAGGGTATGGTTGTTACCCCAGGACCTGCCCCTCTCCTCTTCTTCAAAACATAGGAGGGTCAGGTTCTGTAGTCCTCACAGATGGCAAGGAGCAATATAACTGATAAGAGTCAGCACAGTCAGAGAACACAGAAAGTTTACAGTGGACAGGATTTATGTCAGAATCAACAGGTATTTTTTGCACTTGTACAACAAAAACACTTCCAATGGTATATTTACCATGCTAAAAGTGACCAAATAAGACCCATTGTTAGGGTTTACATATAGTTTATGAAACTAGATCTGATTCGTATTTGCAGCAACTAGTCAGAGCTGATATGTCAGTGTTGGGTGGAATTGACCCTTAGGACAGTGTTTGATCCACTGATACATGAGTTAATCTTTGCCTATACTAATAACTGCTTTTACCGCAGGTAAGCTATAAATTCTTACTGCATGCTGGCTGTTTAATTTCTGGTTGAGAAAGCACAGCGTTTTTTTTTAGTTCATTATCTTAGAAAAAAAATAGTCCGTAACAAGATAATACAGCTGCCTCTGATTAAGATGTAAATTCTTTCTAATTAGAATGTAAATTCTTACATTTAAATGAAGACATCAGTTGTCAGGATGCCATATGATATCTTATTTCACCTTGCTTGAATGCAGCCCTCATTGCTCGTCTATGGCACTAAAACAGTTTTGCAGGCCTTTTGTTCTGCTGTTCTTGTAATATTCCCTCTTCATGTTGCCTTTTCACATGTCTTTTGTTTGTTTTTCCCCTTGCATCTGATATTGTTGTGCCTTGGGATTCCGCCGGAATTTGGAATGAAAATTGAGTTCAGCCTATGCCAGTATCTGCTTCTGCCTCAATTACTTCTGCTGCATTTTTCCTCAATGTAAATCAGAAAGGTGGCATAGAGTAAAGCGTGGATTCGAAATCATTAATTTCCCATAAAGTGATGGATCAAGTCCAATCAACCTTCCTGAAATTCAAAGAATAGAAAAGAGAATTGGAAATTAATTAACATTTCCTGTCATTAATAGTTTATTATTTTATTGCCATTGCGTATTTTAATAAGTTTTAGAAAATTATTTTTTTCTCTTATTATTATTGCGAAATGATAAATGGAACCTTTGACCACAATTATACAGCGGTGAAAAAGCGGTAATAAGAATTTTGGCAAAAATATGCCAGTGCAAATTTGCTACTGATGGGCTTTGTGCAGAGAGTGGAAAAGTAAGAACAAATGCAAGTAAATTTTTAATAAAAGGACATGATATAAAGTATTATGCAGTAATATGTTAAAACATGTGGTAAATTTATTAAAACTTGCATCTAAATGTCCCATAGGCATTGGATGATGGACACTCAATCCCGCCAAGGTTTATCTTGAGACTATCCCCTTGTCTTTGAATGCATTCAAACTACTTCAAATATCCCTATCTCAGAAGATATCTGGTTCATTTTGGTTTATTACCACGCCCCCCACTGCCAAGAAGAGCTGTTGCTATAGATGTCTGTTCTGTCTTCCAATCTACGCTGGCATAAACAAAATGATCTTACAAAAGAAAAATAGAATTCTGTCCATTCATGAACCAACTTTTCATATCTGGGTCACTTTAAGCCTTTTTGTGCTTTGTAGAGCACCCCAAGACCCAGTTTTTGGTCAATAGGGGGAGGGGGACTCTGGACTGTTGGAGATGGTTGACGTATACATCAGAAGGTGTCCTAGATTTCAGGCTCCTGGGGTACTTCAGAGATATGTGACTGCATATACAGGATACAGGTAGTCTTTATGTCTAGTGACAATTTAGAATACCCTTAAAGGTTTGCAAAATCTTGAGGCACGCCAGTCTAAAATTTAAAAAATGTAAATGCAAATGGTATTAATGTGAATATTAAGCCTGTAATAATGCCTTCAGAGGTCCCACCAATCACATTAATTTCCCCACATCCTATTACAGTCCCCCTTCTCATCAGAGTTAACCCTTCACATCAGAGGCCTCCCATTACATCAGAATCCCATCTATACATCAAAGTTTCCCCTATACTGTACATAAGAGCTTCCCAATCACACAGGACCCTCTTTTCATCAGAGTCATACCTTTTGGCTCAAGCAGTGTGGGAGATGGAGTCAGTCTGTAAGAGACAGATTTCTGCCTTGGATCAGTGTCATGCATTGCCCTGGTGTGCGTGAGCCAGCTGCTATTACCATAGTAATGAATGAAGATGTGCTTCCTGGCACTGGAGCACAATTGGTTGTTATAGTGCTGGCGGCTGGCCTGTCTACACCATGGCAACTCATGATATAATAATGCATGTTATAGGACTTGGGCTGTTCAAGCTGAAGAGATGAAGAAAAACAAGCATAAGCAAAGGTTACATGCTGATTTGACCAAAGAAAACTTCTGCTTATGCATTTTATTTTTTGTTATGGTCATTTTGCATTGCCCTGATCCTTGTTCTCCCTGGGCCTTTTTTTGTGGGTGTGTGGATGGCTGCTGCAGAGTCTGCTTCCTCTCCTTGGACCCTGACCGCATCTGTGTATTCTGTGAGCCCAATATCTCTAAATGGAGATTTAGGGTGGAGCGTGGCAGGAAATCTGTGAATTCTAAGCACTTCTAGATGTGCTATGCCAAGTGTCTCCCATTGTGTGAGCTAAAAACAGAGATGACATCACGTCTCAATAAAGACTTCCTGTCAGTATCTATGTTCTATCACACAGGGCATTTGTTAGCCCCTTATGATAGCAATAAAATGTAAGTGAAAACAAAAGTAAAAATGTATTAGAAACAATAATATAATTGATGAAAAAATGTAAAAGTCAACTTATTTTTGTTATTTAAGAACTTGACAGTAACGTTTTTCATAGGCCGTTGTGCAAGGTTTCCATTTCTCAATTTTACACTGCTTTTTTTGGACCACCCAGCTACTCTCTTATTCCACCTACCTGGAAAAATATCTACAGATAATCCTGATCTAGGTTTTTTTTAAAGGTTTAAAGTGAGTACAGGTTCACATATAGTAAATATGGTGATATTTTTATTTTTTTATTATTGCACCTTTCTACCTTGCTACCCTAGGCTCTGGCATGTCTTATGGTATTACACTAAGAATTACACTTGTGAGTGATTCTGCCAGGCTTTGTAACTGTTCATTTCAGTTCAAAAGTTAACAAAAAAGTTTGATTTGAAATAGGCACTGGTCCAGTACAAGTCTGAACTCCTCTGCTTGTACTTTGCATGCCACAGAGAAAGGAAAGCAAGGCACACGTTTCTTGGTAGTGTTTCTACCTCTGTTCATTTACTACGTCTTCTGTTGATGGCATAGATACTAAACACTCACTGCATCCAGTTTCTTTAACACCTCTTCTTGGCAAGCCACAGGTTCCCTCAGGATATCTGAAGATTAAAACAAGAGGGGGAACATTGCACATACCTTGAATAACGGGTTGGATAATCTTCAAAAAAGACAAGTCTTTATGCCTTTAGGGCTGCTTGAATTGAAAGAACATTGTCTCTGGCAACTTGGTAATAGGAGCTAAGTAGAGAAGGTACTAGTTCATTATGGTCCATAATCTTTTTGTGTTTGTTGAAGAGAGATGAAACTGAACTACCTGAATCTAAAGGAATGAGGAGGTCATGTGAGCTTTGCTTACTTAAAAGAATAAAGTGAACTAAGATTGGTCAAAAAACAAATGTGTGCTTTTTCCAGATCTTTTTTCTCAGATAAATATTGTATATAAGATAACAATGGATTTCCAAGTGTCCTAATGGGTGTCCTGCTTATGTAAGTGTTTACAAAATGTTGTTTAGGCTCCATTCACACCTAGGCGACAAAACGCCCGACGCTCGATACGCTGGAGGGGTGAATTTCCATTGCTGTCTATGAGATGGTTCACATCGAACGCCGAAACGCCGTACGCCTGCCACCTGAAAAGTCCCGGACCCTTTTTTTCAGTCGGCATTGGCATTCGGCCATAGACAGCAATGGAAATGATTTGTGAAAAAAAAAAAAGTTACACAAATCGCGGCAAAATACGCCGCATACGCGGCGTTACAATGTGAATACTGCCTTAAGGTGTAAGCAAATTTGTCTGTCAACCCAAGCAATTAGAATTGCTGCTGCTTTTTTTTAACTTTACTGAACAAATTGCGGTATTCTAGAAAAGTCAGGTCATACAAAAGATAGAGCCTTTACTAGAATGCTTGACTACATTTACCGTCTCATCTGAGTATACAAGAGCAACCTTAAAAGAAAGTAGAACTACAGGGCATGTTGAAAGACACACCATGAACATCAATTCTACGGTTTCCCTTGGGTATTGCAACAATCTCATTTGTATAAGTTCCCTTGGTCTTAGACCCGTGTGTTAAGCCATAGTGCCCACAGCTTCTCAAATGTGCCAGGGCAACCTCTGTGTTGTTATATGTAGCGTTAAAAAAAAAGGGTATTACTTACATACATTAGTTGCCCATGCCTTGTGAGAGGGTGGGTCAGGGGATTTCCAAAGCTGCAGAAATAATTTACGGGCTTGGAAGAGGGCACAAGTTAATGCCTCCCTAATGAACTCTTCCTCAGATACCACCTAATTTACAAAACCCAGAAGACAGTATTTGAAATCTAATAGCATGTAAACCGGAAACACTCTGTACCTTCTGGCTCTCTTAGTGCTTTTTGGGTCTTTAAACAAAGAGCAAACCAAATCTGAATGGGTTGTGCTGTGCTGCTAAACTATGAAGGGCACATAATCCGATTCTGCTTGGTAACCAAGGAGTTTTGCAGCAGGAAAATTGACATTTATGACTTGTAGTCAGCAGCTCTTCTTGAAGTTAGTGGTGGCAATGCTGCTAATGTATTTTTCAGATAACTGAACTTTCCTGAGAACATATGTATTCAAAGTGCTACCATTATGATGTTTCCGTTACTTTGTTTTTTAATTATTGTCCACATTGCCTGGCTGACGCTTGGAAATTATGGCCATGTAATACAGTGTGTTCAGTTGTGTGTTTTATTTTTGATGGGGACATGCTCTTTTCTGTTTGCTGTTGTGCTCTGATAAACACTGATCATTTGGTTACTCTGTTTTATATGGCTCAATATATATATATATATATATATATATATATATATATATATATATACTTCCTAGCATCTCTGCTATCCATTGTGGACCTGGAAGCCCTACACTTATATGCTTTGAATTTCTTATTAGTGGGAAAACTCATGTTGACCTTTGTACTCCAATATCCTTAGCTTTGGTCTCCCTTTGGGTCATTACCCCTCTTAGGAAATATGACTAATTAACCACTGGTCCCATTTTACCACTGTGATACATCCCCCTGATGAAGATTTGTGTCAAGAATTAAAACGCATCAGGGTTTTCATATGCATTATTATGCTTTTGTATCTTATTATGGTTTATATTTTTGTTATGGATCGGTTTCTGAATTTTTTTTTATATATGTTTTGTGTGTGTTTTTTTTTTTTTTTTTTTTTACAAATATAATAACACAATAGTTAATTTTTAATTTTGTCTTATTCTCCAGGGTGCCTTTTAAATCCCCAGTGTTTGCTACTTTTCTGATTCTTTACATTTTGGGATGTGGCACTGCTGCTAACCAGATCGGGCTCTATATAGATGTATGTATGTGTGTATATATATATATATATGTATGTGTGTATATATATATATATATATATATATATACATATATATATACATACATATACTGTTCATAGATTTTCAATGAAAGGTATATCCATAACTCTGCATTTTACTGCTAAAGAAAAATGCTACAAGAAACTGCCTTTCCTGCTTTTTTAA
The DNA here is from genome assembly GCF_905171775.1 of Rana temporaria. Lineage (NCBI taxonomy): Eukaryota > Metazoa > Chordata > Amphibia > Anura > Ranidae > Rana > Rana temporaria. Next base: position 31,440,218 of record NC_053499.1, on the reverse strand, counting down.
ATAGCTTTGGAAGGGTGTGTTGTCATGTGTTGACCTTCCCATCAAAAACCCTTTATAATACGCCTCGATGAATTCAAAAAAAGGGTGTATGGACTTTTTTGGACTGAATGTACAAATGTGAACTAGCACCAATAAAAACACTGGCAACCATGCACATGCTCCAATATGTGTTAAAATGTATGGGTGTGAATGGGCCTTTATCTTTTTGCTCCAATATATTAGAATTTTTTATGGTGAATTACATTTCTACTTTCTGTTCCTGTTTCTTTTGATTTGTTTTTTTATTTTTGTATTTAGATTTCATCCTTCATGAGATTTTTATATCTGCATTTACTAGCATGTACGTACAATTTCCTGTGCACCGTTATCCTTGGGTCTGACGTTGCATTTCACCCAGAAGTAGTAGTAAACTTTGGCATGTGTGTAATGCGATTTAAATCTTGACATGGAGGGTAAAGCATTACTGCTAGCCAGTGTACACACACTGATATTGTGTAAAGGTGTTGATGTCAAGTGCTTGCAAATCCTTGAAGATTAATTGAAGCATGCTTGGACAAGCCAAGAGATGGAGGCTTTCCTTTCTCATTGCTTGCAGTGCCCTCCCAGTACACCGTCAGCTAAATTATCTTTTAAGTCTCCTGAGATTTCCATTTATTCTTTAGCTGCTGTAATTCCAGTGGTGATTCTCTTGGTTTTAAATTTCCATTGTACAAACATTCCTGCCTCTTTTCTAGGCATGTGATAAAGTTCTTTGTCAAAAGACCTGTAAACCTGGAAGGTTACTACTGAGCAATGAAAGACTGTCCCTAAATCTCATGACGGTTAAAGTAGCTACGTGAGTTCCTGGGGCCCAAAACAGTTGCTAAGTTGGCATGTCACTGAAATTCATGTAATTGGATTAACTATGGTCTTTACAATCATAGGTTCAAAAGTATGTCTTGGTACTCAATGCAGAGACAATCTAAGCACACCCATGCCGCATGTGGCATTCAAGCAAAAAGGCAAAACTGAGCATCATTTGCAACATATGATGCGTCAGGTACAAGCTCAGTGCCACTTTTTGATCCTTTCCTTTTCCATCTGAAAGTCTTATGATTCAAAAGCAATTGACATAGCATCTAATGATATTTTCAAGTATAAGCACATTTTGTTTTATATCTATAATCTATGTAAATCACTTGAGATTGATTTGTTAAAACTGGAGAGGGCAAATTCTGGTGCCGCTGTGCATAATTGCCGATCAGCTTCTAGCTTTAGCTTGTTCAATTAAGCTTTGACAGAAAAAATGGAAGCTGACTGTTTTCTATGCAGAGCTGCACCAGATTGGATGACAGGTCCCGTCTACTACACTGTGCAGAGCAGACACGGACACAGTCTCGCTCTCCTCTATGGGGAAATCGGGTGGAAATGGACCGCCTGTCTGTTTTCATCTGATCCACCAGACGGATGGGAAATAGAACCACCCTTTGTCTGAATTTTGCGGTCAAGGATTGAATAGGATGGTCGCAGGTGTCAGCAGGCACTGCCGCTCCATGGACATACACTCACTGTCCACTTTATTGGATACACCTGTTCAATTGCTTGGTAAAACAAATTGCTAGTCAGCCAATCACATGGCAGCAACTCAATGCATTTAGGCATCTGGACGTGGTGAAGATGACTTGCTGAAGTTCAAACCAAGCATCAGGATAGGGAAGAGGGGGGATTTAAGTGACTTTGAACATGACATGGTTGTTGGTGCCATGACTGGTTCGAGATGATGGAAAGGCAACAGTAACTCAAATAACCACTAGTTACAACCAAGGTATACAGAATACCATCTCTGAACACATAACAAATCAAACCTTGAAGCAGATGGGCTACAGCAGCAGACCACCATGGGTGCCACTCCTGTCTGCTAAGATCAGGCTACAATATGCACAGACTCACCAAAATTGGACAATAGAAGATTGAAAAAACATTGCCTGGTCTGATGAGTCTCGATTTCAGCTGCAATATTCAGATGGTAGGGTCAGAATTTGGCATAAATAACATGAAAGCATGGATTCATCCTACCTTGTATCAACAGTTCAGGCTGGTGGTGGTGGTGTGGAGGATATTTTTGTGGCACACTTTGGGCCCCTAAGTAGCAATTAAGCATTGTTTAAATGCCGCGGTCTACCTGAGTATTGTTGCTGACCTTGTCCATCCCTTGATGGCTACTTCCAGCAGGATAATGTACCATGACAAAGCTTAAATCATCTCAAACTTGTTTCTTGAACATAATGATTTCACAGTACTCCAATGGCCTCCACAGTCACTAGATCTCAAGCCAATAGAACACCTTTGGGATATGATGGAACGGGAGATACGCATCATGGATGTGCAGCAGACAAATCTGCAGCAACTGCGTGATGCTATCATGTCAGTATGGACCAAAATCTCTGAGGAATGTTTACAACACCTTGTTGAATCTATACCAAGAAGAATTGAAGTGGATGTAAACACGCTCCTATACCCAGTGAAGTGAATAGCCTCAGATGATACACAGAGATTAAACAAATCTCCCTACATAAGTTCTACATGTGCACTGTGTACAGCAGATATACATCGTGTTACGAATCTTTATTCCTGTTTCAGCAGTGGGTGTGAAGTCTGTGCTTACACTGTGTGAGAACTGATTGGAGGAAAGGCACCCCCCCCCCTCCACATAGGCAGAGGAATGGACAAGCTCTCTGCTTATCTGTCTCTTTATTAAAAAAAAAAAAAAAACATACGTGGTACAGAAACCTCAACAATGTCGAACATACAATGGGTCATCACCACATACAAGATCTCATGCACTGACATCACAGTGACATCAATGGTAAAACATATGAAATGCGGAACAGAGGGCTATGAAGTCTCTGTATCCCAAACACCCGTTTTTGTTTTATTTTTTATGGTTAACACCGTTTTGTTCAAAAAAAAGAGAAGAAATGGCCCAAAGGAGAACAATAGCAAAAGTCCAGTAAAGAGGTGGGGGGAGGGGGAAGAAGGAGGGGACAACCACCAGCCAGTACCTCCAAACTACATCCGGGGGAGCCTTACCATTCGACCCAACTCTCTAGGGAGGCAATTCACCAAACCGGCATGCTCCTCCGAGTTAACCAACTTGTGCCAATAAAAACATTATTTTTTTAAATAAATTTTGCTTATCTGTCTCTAAGTTCCCTCCCTGACACAAATTTCCAGCTGCTTTTATCTCCTGTGTCGGAGAGCTTGTTAGAGGTTTCGTGATAACAGAGGAATGGAGCAGCAGAAACTTTGAGGTTTCGAGACAGATAAGTAAACACTACAGATATATGTGCCAAGTTCAGATTTCATGGATGGGGTTTACAACCACTTTTAGGCAGTTCTGAAGGCAAACGGGGTTCCAACCTGGTACTAGCATGGTGAACCTAATAAAGTGGCCAGTTTTCTAGCAGGAAAAATGGGTGCTCCTCATAAGGGACACAACAGGTGTACAGAACTAGCAACTCAAGCACAGAAACCTTACCAGTTGGTCTCTGAGGAATAAGATGAAAAAGAGGGGTGTACTGCGCTAATTCGATGAATTGTAAAGCGGCAACTGAAAATGTTATACAACACTAATAATAATGGTCAAAGGAAGAGATGTGCTGTTGTAAGCTAAAATGTGACACTAGTGACAATGAAGTGCTAGATAAATAACAATTACAATTATGAAACACCGACTGAGTGAAAAAAAATATATCTGTAAATAGATCTGTGAGACCTCAATAAGATAACAGGAAGGGGTTAATTCCTAAATTAGGTAGAAACCTGAAAATTATCAAGTGAATAAATAGCAGTCTGTGTGAACAAACCAAAAGGAATACCATTAACAGTAGCGTCAAAGGTAAAAACAAATGTGAATATATTAAAAAATACTAATACAGAGTGTCCATATAAACTTAAATATCCCCAGTGTTCAACGAATCCAATAGTCCAGAAAAAAGTGCTGGCAGGATAGTGCCTCCACCAAACAATAACACTGCCGCTTACCAGATGGATGTGATCTCTAATTATAGGAGATCAATATGCGCATATGGTTGATATCCCAGCCTGGGGTCACTATTGGTAGCATAAATCCCTCAGTGTAGTTCAATATTGCATAGAAGATGTCTCAAACAACGTAGCAATTCAAGATGTACCACATAAAAAAAAGGAAGGGACTGACATAGCGTAAAACTCTTAAAATAAGTAACAAAAAAATGCACACTTACATCGAAGAAGTGAGATAAGGCATAAAAAATACAATCGAGCCGGCCGGCTCTTCGATTCAGCAGCCCGTATCCTCTGGCTCCAGTGAACAACGCGGCGACATCAGAACGTCGCTCCTCCCAACGTTTCGTCACCAGAGGGACGTGGTCACAGAAGCTGCGTCCCTCTGGTGATGAAATGTTGGGAGGAGTGACGTTCTGATGTCACCAGATCCTAGAGGGAGGGGCATGATGGGATTTGTAGTTTCACCACAGCTGAAGTGCCAAGGTGTCCTACCCCTGCTTTAAGGTGTGGAATATTTCAAATACACACAAATGGTTTTTATATTGTATTCACTTTCAACAGCTCTCATAGGTAAATGAAGAAAACAGCTTAGGTTACCCTGCTTCAGAACTGTCAATTATCCTCAGTGGCTAAAAAGATTCAGAGCCGCTCTACTTTTTCCCCTGCAATGCAGTCTGGGCTTTGGCTATATATTGCTTTCAGGCTCAGAACAGCAAACCGGTGCCGGTGGAATGACTCCCTTCTTTCCTCATATTCATACAAGTCAGCATTTCTTTTTGGTTTAACAGCCTTTTTATTTGTTTGTGTTTAAATCTACATTCCACTTGCTTGTGTCGCCTTTCCATTCTACCAGATTTGTTTTCCCTTGCTGCGTGCCAGAAAAACATATGTGTTTGCCTTCACAATAAATTAATTGTTTGTTAAATGAGTTGTTGGATTGTTCTGTCTATGTTAATAATTGTCTTAAATGTTTCAACATTTATTTTTCAGTTGACTTTTTTTTCAGTAACCATATTGTGTTAGTGGCAGATAGCTTAATTTATACACGCATTGAAAAGTGTAAAGCTTTGGTATGGAGGAAAGGAGTCTCAGAAAAGATTTTAATGAATAGGAGTGGGAACATATGGGAAAAGAATGAGGATTGTCTTTAGGAGCCCATTTAAGATTGCAGCTTTCAACGAGATGCTTTCAAGTGATTATATGTGGTTTATTTTTCTTGTTAAGGATTTTACCTGACAAGAATGGGTAACCCTGTGTTTGCATATATCATATTTTCTCAGTTTATTAAAAAAAAAGAATTTGGATTTATTTTAGCTGAGTTAAAATTAAATTTTGTGTATGTACATTTCATATTTCCAATATTCTGCTAGCAGAGGCGATGAATGCAAAGCTACTACGTCAGTTTTTTTGTTCATTTCCTACCCGGTAATATCCTGTATTGTAACATGATTGAATCCCTACTTTACACACCTGCACTGCAGAATGACTCAGAGGAGAGAAGGGCCTAGCTCAGGGATATGCAATTAGCGGACCTCCAGCTGTTGTAAAACTACAAGTCCCATAATGCCTCTGCCTCTGGGTGCCATGCTTGTGGCCGTCAGAGTCTTGCTATGCCTCATGGGACTTGTAGTTCTGCAACAGCTGGAGGTCCGCTAATTGCATATCCCTGGCCTAGCTTCTCTTCTCTAACAGATGTGGACTTGTGAAGTGGTAAGTGCTAGGTTAGTACCCAGGTTTTTTATTAGGCTCTTTTATGTTGGAAATGTACGCCTGGATGCCCTCTCGGTGCTCCCCAAGTTTGGTGTCCCTGTCACGTATGGTTCGGGAGCAGTGCCATGTAAAACTGACCAAAATTCCTTATAGACGCCAATGTGTTCATACCTGCGAGTGTACATAAAGCGGGGTATGCCTATAGCAGGTTAAAACATGATGCATAAACACACAGCTGAATGACTCAGAAAACTAGCCTACTCCACTACAACCCTTCTCCTTTTCCTGTTGCAGGTATGGACATATAGTATCTCACAAAAGTAAGTACAACCTTCACATTTTTGTAAATATTTTTTAATGTGACAACACTGAAGAAATTAAACTTTGCTTCATTGTAAAGTAGTGAGTGTACAGCTTGTATAACAGTATATATTTGCCCTAAAAATAACTCAACACACAACCATTAATGTCTAAATCGCTGGCAACAAAAGTGAGTATACACCCCTAAGTAAAAATGTCCAAATTGGACCCAATTAGCCATTTCCCCTCCCTTCAACATGGCACCGCATGGCAAAGAACTCTCTGAGGATCTGAAAAAAAAAAGAATTGTTGCTCTACATAAAGATGACCTAGGACATAAGAAGATTGCCAAGACCCTGAAACTGCACTGCAGCACGGTGGCCAAGACCATACCGCGGTTGACCAGGACAGTTTCCACTTAGAACAGGCCTTGCCATGGTCGACCAAACTAGTTGAGGTGCATGTGCTCAGCATCATATCTAGAGGTTGTCTTTGGGAAATAGACGTATGAGTGCTGCCAGCATTGATGCAGAGGTTGAAGGAGTGAAGGGTCAGCCTGTCAGGGCTCAGATCATACGCCGCACATTGCATCAAATTGGTCTGCGTGGCTCTTGTCCCAGAAGGAAGCCTCTTCTAAAGATGATGCACAAGAAAGACCGCAAACAGTTTTCTGAATACAAGCAGTCTAATGATATGGATTACTGCAACTATGCCCTGTGGTCTGATGAGACCAGGATAAACTTATTTGGTTCAGAGGGTATCAAGCATGTGTGGTGGCAACCAGGTGAGAAATAGAAAGACAAGTGTGTCTTACCACAGTCAAACATGGTGGTGGGGTGTCGTGGTCTAGGGCTGCATTAGTGCTAGAGTTCATTGAGGGAACCATGAATGCCAACATGTACTGTGACGTACTGAAGTAAATCATGTTCCCCTTCGGAGACTGGGCCGCAGGGCAGTATGAAGCTCTGGTGAACTCCATGCCCAAGAGGATTAAGGCAGTGCTGGAAAATGACACCTGGGGCCCAATTTGGACATGTGTTGAGTTATTTTGAGGGGACAGCAAATTTACACTGTTATACAAGCTGTACACTCACTACTTTACATTGTAGCAAAGTGTAATTTCTTCAGTGTTGTCACATGAAAAGATATAATAGAATATTTACAAAAATGTGAGGGGTGTACTCACTTTTGTGAGATACTGTATGTTTGTTCAGTTTGACAGAAGCATTTTCCAAGTGCAGAGGCTAGACTATAACTCTCCAGTCAGCAGGCAACATAAGCTTTGTCGATTGGCGACCGAAAGGTTTGACCTAGAAGTCAAAGAGAGACCCCTGCTTCCTCATAGAAAGCAAGAGTCATACACTGGAGCATTCTGGCAGAGGACATGCTTTTTTGTGTGCCTGCTTTCCAAAGAAAACAAATTGTAAGACATTAAATCCCAACTGCTGCAAACCTAATGATTATCTGGTTGTTCTGCATCCGTACTGCAAGGGTCAAATGATCATTTAGTTTAGGGGAAAGTAAAAGCACTTTAACTTACTTGATCCTCCTCTCCCCTGATGGTGCCCCCCCCCCATGCTCCGGTGTTGGACTTTCCCTTGGTTGGACTTTAGACTTCCAGAGCATGGGGAGAAGATGTGGGCACCCATCTAGCAGCATGGAGCATGGGGTAACTTAAACAAGAAACTAACCCTTGCAATGTGGGCACAGCCCCATTGCAAGAGATAATTTTTAAGCTTCCTAGAGTTACCTTTAAACTCCTTTAGTTTTGATGTTCCAGGAATTGTATTTAGCTGATTTAAACGCAGTGTTCACTTGGACAAACAAGCAAGCTAGCAATGACTATTATCTTTAGCTGTTTTTCACTCCTTTCACTTTTTATACTTATTATCTTGTCATCCGTGCTCTTTACAGATGAGCCAGTATAGAGAATAGACACCAATTGTACACAGTGTAAGTCTCTCTCAGAGTGAATGGTATTCAGAGGCACAACATTATTGGTGTCGATATCTGAGGTTAAATTGATTAAAGGCAGTGTCAGATGCAGAACAGGAAGCCTCAATGCTTATCTGTCTGTTTTCTAGTGATATACACTGTATACCGAACCAGCTTTATGTATTTTACTATTGAGCTGTCAGCCAGCTTGGTCTGCTCAGTACAGTCATGCATATTCATAGTTAATAACATGGTATCTGACATACTGTCACTATCCGAAGCTGAGGGGTCTTTTCAAGAGGAATTCCTGGTAGGTGGGCACTTTCAAGTGCCGATAGAAGGGGTTTGAAAATGGCTTTATTTTTAGCATGAATTTATATACATACCAATACATGCCCCCCTATGGCTCTCTTCCCTTTAATTACACCAATTACACATAGAATTATGTAAACCCCCCACCATCACACACCTCTGTAGACAGGGATGCAGGGACCTGACAAAATTCACTCTCTGCCTCTTAGTTTGTGGCACCCTGAATTCTTTGCAGAAGTTAACAATATTCTGTTGATAGTAAAATTAAAAGAGGATCACCTATCATGACATTAATGTGAGCATGTTAAAAACATAGCTTTAAACCATATAATATTTATACACATTCATAGGCAGGTTAAATATCTGCTGCTCTAGACAGAATACAGCCCATATTTTGATATGTATCTATCCCCTTTAAACTTTATTCATTAATCGTTTTTTTACAGCCTAATTAATGTTTTAAAAAAAAATCCAGTTTCAAATATTGTCTGGTTTAGCTGGCAACAGATTACCCTTTTTTTTCTATGAGAAAAAAAAAACAGATTCCTCCAAACACACAGGCAAGGTGAATGAAGGAATCCTTTTAACTGAGACATTGGCAGTGATTTACTAAAACATGAGAGTGCAACATCTGGTGCAACTGTGCATGGTAACCAATCAGCTTCTAACTTCAGCTTGTTCAATTAAGTTTTGAAAAAAAAAAACTTGAAGCTGATTGGTTTCTATGCAGAGCTGCACCAAATTTTGCACTCTCCAGTTTTAGAAAATCAACTCCATCGTATTCTGACAGCAGGACATAGATCGACATTCTACTGGTTCCTTTTGAACCGGCTGAATTTTTATCCATATATGGTCAACTGAACTCTCTGCTGAGGGTCTGACCTGTGGTGTCCACTCTAGAACAGTCCTCGTTTTGCCTGCCATGTTGTATTTTCAAAAGAATTTATAGATTATTTAAAATTTAGCTTATTACTTGCTCCCACAGTAATTCCTTTCTTCCACTAGATGTGTAGCGTCATTCAACCTCTTTCCTGTTAGTGCAAGAAGTGATGGGCCCCCTGTCACAATCGCAACCTGCGCTCTCATTATAATGATGCAGAGAATGGTTCTTAAAAAAAAAAAAAAAAAAAAAACTTTTTAACTAATAAAAGGGTAATAGCAGTTATAGCTTGTACCTATTCACGCACGGCATTTCGTCACTTCCTGTCCCGCTGGTTCCGATCGTCACCGAGGTGGAACGCACGCTTGAGACACGAGAACAGCGTCTAGGATCTACCATCCTACACAACGCGATTGAGCCTCAGTGCCGGGTTTGAGGCACCTCAAACAGTAAGCGGCCATTTGGCTCCCCTTTTATACATTTCTTTATCCTTTTAATAAACGAGTTACACTATGTTTGGCACTATTCTATTTTACATGCATCAACTGAAATATTTCTGCCAAGACGCATCTGATCATACAGGTCTGCCTGTAAAAGTTATATATGTCTCCTTTTTTGGTATCAAAGTAAGGAGCATTACCATTCGGTAAGGAGCCATCTACATTCATTCACTTCGGGTGTATATCAGTCTAAATGGTGAAGGTGGATTACTACTGATCTGATCAGGAGCACGCATCTGTCTTTAATCACTAAGGATTGTTTATGGACTTTTTTCTTTTTCATGCATTTATTGGACTTATTCACTTCATTGAGATTATAAGTCATTTTATTATGTTTGGCACAGGATTGGTCGACATCAAATAGGCAGTAACAGTACTGCAATAACAGACTTTTGTACTAGATCATCTATTACTATTAGGTGTTGTAGTAATTTAGCACTTTATTTCATTGCACTTGATATAAGTATGGATTACTAATTTATTATTGTTAGCGCACCCACCCCCCACATATACCACAGTTATACCTTTGCCCAATGTTTATAACACTTCAACTGCTCTGATATAGCAGCCTTGAGTTTTGATAGAATGTTTAGGGCCAACCCACCACTCCATATTGGACACTGAGGAACAGGCTTCCGATCAGTGTGTTCTGGCGAGGGGGGCAGTTCCCCTGTCAGAACACAATAGCTCACTGGGGGAAGATTGCCGCACTAACATCGTTTAGTTAATGTGTACCCAACTTAGAGGTTGTAAACCTACAAAAAAAAACTGCAAGACAAAGGCATAATGAGCTAGTATGCATAGCTTAGATGGAACCCCCCGCAGCAGTCCTCGTACCCCACTCCAGCCGGCAACATTGTTCCCGGAGTTACTTCCGGGTATCACAGGCTTCAGCACTGTGATTGGCCAAAATTTCACTCTCGCGCGGAAGCCACCGGTAAGTGTCATTGCTTCAGTGCGCATGTGCTGATGACGTCGGCACATGTAGATACAGGGGATATCTCCTAAACCGTGCAGGTTTATAAGATATCCAGGGTAGCTACAGGTAAAACCTTTTTATAGGCTTATCTGTAGCAAAAAGTCGTTGTAAACGGTGTACAACCACTTTAAGGAAAGCATTTCCAAACTAGCAAATGTTTTTGTTTTGTTTTTTACACTTTGGTTCTCCAATATGCCCTTACACCTAATTCGCCAATTGTTATACAAAATAATTAAAACAGTGAATTTTAGACTAAAACATTTTTCTGTACATGGACACTGTTGTCTTGCCTTTATTTGTTTTGACCTGTGCCCAAAGGAGGCATGGAACACAACTTCTTACTGAGTACATAGTAAACTGAAAGCTGAAACTCGTTCAAATTCAAAGCAACAAATCTTTCAGCTCCGGAACTTGTTCTATGCCAATGTCATGCTGAGTGCTTTGTGGTCAATAAAATGAGCCACTGCCTGTCTGGAGAGCATAGCTTCCCATTCACCTTTAACTCTTTTGGTTATATAATATACTGTATATTGCATTTGTACTTGACTCAAACACAGAAAAAATGTTTTTTTTCTTTTTGGACTGTAGTTCCTTCTATTTTTGGACCAGTAACCCCATTGGATTTGTACTTTGGAAGCGGATTGAATGTTCATTTTCACAGTGTTTACAGTTCAGCCATTCTATGCTTTTGTCTCCTCGTGTCCTTCCAGAAACCAGAACGTTAAGTTCCCTAGGCCACCAAAGGGCTGTTTTACTGGCATATGTCCTGTGTTTAGCTAAGTTCATTTGCTGCATTCCAAATTGAGAGATCAACATCAATGAGCTGCTCAGGCTCGTTTTTAGCCCACCGTGGGCCTGATTTTGATTTTTACTTCAAGGTCTTTTACTGATTTGTGTCGGGTCCTTTATGTCTTTTCTTGTAACAGCGATTTACAAGAAAAATAGAATCCTGTATTTGGATGACACCCATCTGTGCTGAAACATGGAAGTTACTCCTTTTCTATTGTTAAAGTTCATGTATACAGTTGTTTAAATGGCCCTTATTTACATTATGCTTTGCTTCGTACAGCCAGAAGCACCCCTTCACATTCTGTTTATAGGGTTCTTTAAAGTAGATCTAAACCCTAACTAGGATACATTGAAATTCACATCTATTTCCACTTTAGCGATTGGAAAAGCCAAATTATATCTTTATTTGTTTTCATTCACACTGCATACCTATTTATTTTTTCTTATCTTTTAAATTGTTCTCAACAATCTAACAGTGTCTCTCTCCCTACACCAGTGCTTCTCAAATAGTGGGGCGCGCCCGCCAGGGGGGGCCCGAGGCTCCATAAAGGGGGGCTCGTTCCGGACCGCGGCGATCGCGCCATTTAGTATCCGCTTCTGTCCCCAGCCTCCTCCGCTAGTTAGAGGAGCGGACGCGGGACATTTTTGAACTGGGGGACGGGACCAGAGAGGTAGCAGCCTGTCATGTTGGACGGCAGGTGATTGGCTGCTAGGAGGCGGTCCTAGCAGCCAATCACCAGTTCGCCCAAAAGTCTCCCCGCCCAGTGCTGCTGCGGCTTCACTTGACGAATGTCCCGCCTCCTGCTCTCCGCACTGAAAAGTTACAGGTAGGAGTGGAGAGGGAGGAAGGGAGGAAAAATATATGGAAATGTTAAGGACGAGGAGTGGGGGCTGTGCTGTGGGGGGAAAAGGGGGATTATGTGATGGGGGAAACTGTGTGCAGGATATGTGATGGTGTCATGTAAAGGGGGCAATACTTTGTGGGGGGGTATGTGATGGGGTCATGTAAAGGGGGCAATACTGTGTGGGGGGATATGTGATGGGGCAATACTGTGTGGGGGGATATGTGAAGAAGGGCAATACTGTGTGTGGGGGGATATGTGAAGAAGCGCAATACTGTGTGGGGGGATATGTGGATACAGTGTTATGCAGAGGTGTACTTATAACAATTTTATAGACAAATGATACTATTTACAGTCGCGCGGGGGGCGCAAAATGTTTTCTTCTTCCTAGGGGGGCATGACAGAAAATAATTGAGAAGCACTGCCCTACACAGACTTGGAACATACTGAGCTATCCCTCAGTAGGTTACAATGCAGGAGGTCAGTTTTGTAACCTTTGTTAGGACAGACAATATTTAAATCTAGCTTACAACTGACAAGGAGATCTTCCAGCACAGTAGAGGCAAGATTAATTATGGTGCACATTAACTCTCCAAACCCCTTGCATTCTACAGAAAATTTCACTTTAGCAGTAAAATTTAAGAGCAAATAAAAATCTAAGCAGTAGTTTTTAATTTGTTTTTTAAAGTTCCAAATAAAAAGTAGGTTTTATCCCATTTTGACTACAAAAGGGGAAATATGCTTTCTGCTGCTCCTGCAGCCATGAGTCCGGTGTTGATTTTTACACCTGGAGATCAGCTTTCAGGTAAAAGTGATCCAGGCAGCACTAGATGCTTGGTTGCCGAATTGTGATAGCAATAAAGATTTAAAAAGTTGAATAAAATAAAAATAAAGTTAAAAAATAAAATATTAGAAAATGAAACAAAAAGAACAAAAAAAAATCAGAAACACCCCTGTACACATCCAAATGCAAACGCACACGTTGGGGCACACAAATCGCACTACAAATGTGAGGTATCACAGCAAATGCTGAAGTGAGAGAAATAATTCAAGAGCCATTCTTCATAGTTAAAGGATAAAAAAACATGCATTTACTATATTTTATTTTAGGAGCCTGGAAAGCATTAGGACAGGTAGTTTCATACTGACAGAATCAATGAACTACTACAACGCTCAACAGCTCAGTGGTAGTTCATTCATAACTACAAGCTGACAGCCACAAAGGCTGTCTGTAGTTGTAGTCCATTCATTCCCAGAACAGAACTCACACTTTTTCTGCTTCTGCTTTCAGAAAATATATAATTGTTTGGGAGTTTGAAGTAGTTTCTAGCAAAAGGTGAACATTTTAATCTTACATTTTAAAACATTTCCTTGGTAGAAAAGTGGTTGGGCACTGTATAATAAACACTTGTTCCAGTGTCAGCTGAACATTATTGCTAAGGCCTGGCTCCCTAAGAGAGACAGTAGTGGACTATACCTAAGCAATGTGTGTCATAAAGTCTAAACCAAGGATTGATAGAAAAACAACAAAGGCGGACAACTGGGAGACCTAATATTAAATGCCTGAAAAAGGACCAACTTTGCAAATGAACATGCCAACACTGTGAGCCCATTGTATGTAGGGCAGGGGCATACGTACTGCGAGGAAAAACCAGGCCTGGGCTGCATTTTTCTGGCAGGTAAAGACACAACCCCCGCCCCCCCCCCCACCCCAGATGCCCATGCTATAGCCAAATGATGGCTACAGCACAATCATCCAGTTCTGGGAGGGCTTCTATTCACTTCCTCCCAGAACCATGCTGCCTGTGTCTTTCAAACACAGCTGATCACAGATCTGGGTAAAGAGCCAATTACAGCTGCTCTTTGCCACGTGATCAGCTGTGTCCAATCACTGCTGATCATGATGTAGACACACTTGCCAGTTAACAGCATTCCTTTCCTCATGCTGTCACAGCGTGAGGAGAGGAGAGAGCTGGTAACCGGCCAGTGTGAAAAGGGACATCTACACTGATTGGGCACTTATCACCATTGTCCTGATTATCATTGCTGCCCCAACAGTGTCAATCAGTGCAGCTTCATCAGTGTCTCCTCATCAGTGCCGCCTCATCCGCTGCCCTGTTGACTCTGTCCAATGTCCCACTGAGTCCATCCTCTGCTCCATTAACCACATATGGGGCACTTGAACGAATTATGTCTCAGGATCTGATGAGGAAGCAGCAGCTGTTTACTGTGAACGGCTGCAGCTTCCTCATCAGACCCCGAGACAAAAAACAGTATACTGCAGCTGGAGGGTGCTAATTTTAGTCTTGGCTAGGGCAGCACAAAATCAAAATACACCACTGATGTGTAGGGTTCAGTAAATGGTAAAAGCAGCAGCTGGAGGAAGATTTTACAGCACAAAATGCAACATTTGGGTAGCCTTTTAAATATCATCTACACCAGTGGTTCTCAACCGTGCTAGTGCCGTGACCCCCTTGATACATTTTCGTATCGTGGGTTGTCACCACACAAGGCAGGCCAAGTAATTTGCGCCCCTAACGGACATTTAGCGCTCCCTGGGTCCCTTCCACTTGTACAGTATTAAAACCCCTTATGATACATTTTAGGCTGTACCACTCTTTTTGTTCTCCTTTCTTTCCCTTTTATCTCTCTATATCCGAATTTCTTGTTGGTTTTTTTTCTCCCCATGCTATTCTTTCTCTCCCTTTTTTCCTCCCCCTCTTTTTCTCTCCTTTCCATGTATTCTTTATTTGTATTCCTTCTCTTTACTCAATGGTGGAGGGAATGAGATGAGAGGCAGTACTGGTGGGGGGTATGATCAGTGGCAGTGCTGGTGAGGGGTGGGATCCGTGGCAATGCTGGGGGGAGTTCTGATCAGCCAACTTAGGTGCTCTTGATCAAGGTCATCTGCTGATCTGAGAACTGTAGTGGGGACTTTTAATGGCAAATATAATCACAGGTAGTGTTACTCACTGTGTTTCTCGCTCAGTCGCAAAAAGGCTAGGAGAGTGGTGCAGGCTTCAGGAACAGCCCAGGATTCGGTGACCCCTGGCAAATCAACATTCGACCCCCAAGGGGGTCCCAACCCCCAGGTTGAGAACCACTGATCTACACAAACCCTAAGTAACATTTCTTAGCGTCTAACTGGCGTCTAACATGTGACATACAGCAGTTACCATGCAGAACCTTTAAATTGTATGGTTATATTGTAAACAAATTTACATTAGTATGTAAATCTCTGTACCCAAAACTTTTTTTTATATTCATGGAAATCTCACTTATAATGTTTCCTTATGACAACATTTAATTTTTTAAGCAGGGAACTTTAGGATTAGTGAGACACAGCAAATGCATTGCTGAGTACACTTTACTGGGCATCCAAAATAGTCAAACCTGTTTGAATAGGGCCTGTGAATACTCATAATCATCAGATGGCAGGTTCCTGGATGTTTTAGGTGACCGTGTCATGTATGTGAATGCTACCTAAAGTTGATGGCCACTATTCAGGGAATAGGTTGTTGGATAGGTTTGAAAACCTGACCAATCATCCCGGTCCTCTTATAAAATTACTTTGACAAGACCTCCCGGTTTCTTCAAATTGGCCAGTCAATATATTTTTCCCTAAAGACGATCAGATCATGCATTCACATCTAACCATCCTCTAAAGTCTATGGGCTGTTTATTAATTCCTGTTAAATAAACACAGGTGCAGTAGCTAAAATAGCTAATCACCAGGTTTACACATTTGCATTGAAGTGAGGACATCTTGAAAACATGTCTTCATATCCCCAGGGCTGATCTGCATCTAATGCCTTTTTAAGGTGGGATTTTGCAAACAAAAACATGTCGACACAAATTAGCCCATTAATAAGTAAGATAACATCGCTCTTTTAATTAATTGGTGGAGCATTTCTGCATGGTTTACTATAACCGATGAAGTCGGAGGCATTGCACATGCCTATCTCTTACTACTTAAAGATACATGTCCTTTGCTTCATTACGCATGTGGTCTTCCCAATTTTAAGGTATTTGGTGTCACTCCAGAACTATTTTTAGATTATTCTGAGGTCTCTAGCTGCGTTGCTGGCCTGGGCTTTGAACACATTAACTCTGGGGAAACTTTAGGAAAAATTAGTGTGTCAGCGCCAATGCAAACCTTTTTGATTTTGTACATAGACTTGAACATACTGCTTCAACTTATGATTAGGAAGCCATATGTCTTCTTTTTTCAGCCCAGGGTATCAAGGCCCATTCAGTGGGAGTTTGGAATATGCACCCGGTGCCCAGTTTTGATACTCATGTCTACTTAAAGAGGGAACCATAGTATTCTAATTTTGTTTTAGAAATACATGTGATAGACATCAACTTAAAGTGACCTTATCACATAATCAAATATTTTCAACCAAGCATGTACCACATACCTGTGAAAAAAAAAGACTAAGGGCCAGATTCACAGAAGAGATACGACGGCATATCCCGTCCTAACTATGCGGCTGATTCATAGAATCAGTTACGCATAGATAGCCCTAAGATCCGACAGGTGTAATTGACTTACACCATCGGATCTTAGGATGCAATTTTAGGCCGGCCGCTAGGTGGCGATTCCATTGCGGTCGGCGTAGAATATGCAATTGACTAGTTACGAAGATCCGCGCGTTCGTCGCAATCTCGTACGTCGTCGCTAGTCGTTTTTACCCGTCGCAAAGTTACACCTGTTTTAACATGGCTTATCTTTAGATCAGCCGTGTTAAAGTATGGCCGTCGTTCCCGCGTCGAATTTAGATTTTTTTTTTTTGCGCAAGACGTCCGGGAATACGACACGCCGTAACGCATGTCGCCGTTCAAAAAAACGCCGTAATTTTGCGCAAAGCACATCGGGAAATTTTAACACGGAGCATGCGCAGTATGTTCGGCGTGGGAACGTGCCTAATTTAAATGGTGCACGCCCCATTTGAATTAGGCGGGCTTTCGTCGAGCGCATTTACGTTACACCACCGCAAGTTTACAGGTACTTACGCTGTAAACCTGCGGCGGTGTAACGTAAATGGGATACGTTACGCCGCCGAGGAGTAACGTAATTGTACCTGAATCTGGCCCTAAATGCTTGCAGTGTCTGCCTAAAAATCTATGCTTATGCAAGGTGATTTTTTTGTAAATCCGTTGTGTATTACCTCTCCAGATGCCTGTGCTACTTTACACCATTCCAATCACTAGAAATGGTCTCCAAAAGAACTCTGAGGCCCCATACACACGAGAGGATTTATCCGCGGATACGGTCCAGCGGACCGTATCCGCGGATAAATCCTCTCGAGGATTTCAGCAGATTTCTATGCGATGGCGTGCACACACCATTGCATTGAAACCTGCGCCGAAATCCTCTGGCGATGACGTGTCGCGCCGTCGCCGCGATTATGACGCGGCGACGGGCGCGACGCTGTCATATAAGGAATTCCACGCATGCGTCAAATCATTATGACGCGTGCGGGGAATCCCTTTGGACGGATGGATCCGGTGAGTCTGTACAGACGAGCGGATCCATCCGTGGGATCCGATTCCAGCAGATAGATATTCTGTGCATGTCGACAAATATTTATCTGCTGGAATTCGGAAATATCCGCGGATAAATATCCGCCGGAGTGTACACACCATAGAATCTATGCGCTGAAACCCATTCAATGGGATTTATCTGCGGATAGATTCTATCGTGTGTATGGGGCCTAAGAAACCAACATTTCCAGAGGAGTTGATGTCAGTGGTTTCCCGCAGCTCTCCGCTGGTTCCTGCTGCTGGACTTCATGTCCCTGCAAGAGAATTCTAGAAAAAAAAAGTACTCTTAATAGTAATTACTAACCTAACTACCTTTTAATGGTAGCTTTGCCTTCTTTCCTCTCTTCCCTCTTCTCTGTTCCTGGCACTATGTCTCACTCCAACTTCATTCACCTGTTAAGTTCTAGCATCTGTATTTTCCACCGAGGTTCTGATATTTGAAATTTGAATGTCAGGAGGTAGGTTTTAGCATTGGGTGATGTAACTAAATCTCACTGCAGAGAGAAGTTGATGGCCTGAGTACAGTGCAGATCTACAACCCAGATGCACAGAATTATTTAAAGGCACACACAAGTAATTTTATGCACTGTTAAGGCCCCTTTCACACGGGGCGGATCAGTAATGATCCGCCTCCGTATGCTCAGTGGGGATCGCTCCGTTGATCCCCGCTGAGCCGCCGGATGACAGGGACCGCCCTGTCTTTTCTCCGCTCTCCCCTATGGGGGGGATCGGATGAACACGGACCTTATGTCCGTTTTCATCCGATCCGCAGACGGAAGGAAAAATAGGGTTTTCTTCCTTCTGCAGAATCGGATCATTGCGGAGGCGGGCGAGATCGGGTGACACACGCAATCTCATAGGGACCAATGTATGTCCCTTTTTCATCCACAAACGGATAGATGAAAAAGCGGACATACGGTCCGCAAGTGTGAAAGGGGCCTAAGCCTCGTACACGTGATCCAACCTTAAGGCCATAATTGTCTGACGGATGTCCATCCATCCATCCATCCATGCTCTATCAGACAATTGTTGGCTGAATTAACGAAAACAAAAGTTGGCTGTTCATGTTCACCAATTGTTTGGCAATAAATCTGTTACGTCGGTTTATACAATCGTATGTACGCAAGTCCGTCCAAGTAAAGTACAAACACGCATGCTCGGAACCAACATCAGACAACAGTAGCAGAAGTTGCCCAAAGGGTGGCGTTAAAGAGCTGAAAAACCAAATGGTTTGGTGAATGTTGGCTGAAAATGTTGGGCCGTGTGTATGAAGAGCAAGTTCACGGCCAACGCCCTTCGGACCAAAATCCACGGAAAAGTTGGTTGGAAGTCCGATCGTGTGTACGAAGCTTAACTACTTTAGGCACTTGTTCAGGTTCACTTCAAGATTCCCATAGCCCTAAGATTATTGTCCCCAGTCCAATTGGATCAGTTGACGATTCTTTTGACTTGTAGAAGACTTTCCCAGCCAGTTGTTCTTATGTTCTCAGTGGAATAGTCACCTATGAGGGATATTCTTTGTCAACCATTGTGTTTACCCTTAATGTATTCCCTTGATTAAGGTAAAAAGTGTTTTGCTACATGCTGCCCCCATAGCAAGCAAGTAGCTTGCTATGGGGCCAGAAACAGAAGAGGAGGAGCCATCAACACCGGCAGAGGAAAGCAGAAGAGAAGGTTCAAGGCCTCTCTGTGCATTACAATTGAGCAGAGCAGGTTAGTATAGTGTGTTTATTATTTTATTGAAAAAAGTTTGCCTTTAGAAATGCTTTAATTCAGGGTTTTTTTGTTTCATATTTGTTTTTGATTTGCTAACTTTAAAGTCTTCCATTGCCTGTCTTTATTATCTGATATTTGGTAGGATCACTGTAATAAATTGGAGTACTGTTTGAGGGGCGGGAAACATGTTGTTATAACCAGAGGGTATTTTTGTTTTTAATTAAAATAAAATAAAATTGTGAATATTTTTTGTTTGATTTACAAAAAGTTATATATATATATATATATATATATATATATATATATATATATTCGGGGTTTTTTTTGTGGTGTTGCTGTTTTGCCCCTTAATAGATGTGAGAGAGAATTGAACTGTATATAAAAAAAATATAAAAAAATAATTGATAAGTGTGGCCACATGCATATCCACCATTTAGTGTCCATGGCTAGCTTTTATTTGTTCTTCCAAGTTGGTTATTGATCACTGATTTAATGATCATTTTAATGTAGAGCTAGATTGTTTTCGTTCATGGCAGATTAAATCTCTTTTTTTTCCCTCTCTCAGAAATCTCTATTTCATTATCGTAAACCCCTCAAATGTTAAGAGAGCTTAAATAGGCTGCTAAGTGTAATCCTTTGAAGTTATCCACTGAAAAACTGCTTAAGTACCTCCATTGTAGTGTCTGCCCTTTGTCACCACTTCTGTTGTCCAGAGTATTCATGACTCGTTCTTTGGAGAGAAACCTTTTTAATGACGGTCTTTGTTTTATTATTCGTAGCATATACATTGCTGGTCATTTTGCTGATTAAAACACATTAAGTGTAAGTGGACCCTTGACTAAATATACAGTGGTGGGTGAAGGAGTTTGTTGATTCTCTGTTTCCTCTAATTGCATAACCAAACAACATAAGTTTGTGAGTTCAACCCTAGGAATGGACCCTCCCAAGGTTTATGCAATAATTCAGCAAGTGGACTGCAATATCTAATAGCAACCAGTCCCGACTTCAGTATGGTGAAATATGGTCACTGTGTGTTACTGTAGTTTGTGGTTGCTTTAATATTATTAAATTTGCCTGTTTGTGTTTTTATGGCTTGTCTTTATTTAACCGGTTAAGCCCCGGACCTTTAGGCAGCTAAATGCCCAAGCCAGATTTTGCGATTCGGCACTGCGTCGCTTTAACAGACAATTGCGCGGTCGTGCGACGTGGCTCCCAAACAAAATTGGCGTCCTTTTTTCCCCACAAATAGAGCTTTCTTTTGGTGGTATTTGATCACCAAATGGCCTTAAACAATAATTGTTTGATCAGGTGCCTGTACTCATTCTCTCCATGTTAAGTAATTTTTAGATAAAAATATATTGAGACAGACTGGCACACAATATAGTTAATTTTGTCACATTTATGCTACAGTTTTATTGAACAGGTTGGATAATTCAAAGGAACTAGGTAGCCAATGCACAGAAAATATTAGTGCCCCGATTCTTCAAATCACAATGGCATTTAAGGCATGCTAAATATGATAATACTAACAGAGTTAATTTAGCTTGCTTCCAGCACACATAATAGGTTGTCATAAAGCCCAACTCTAGGCTGCTTTTAAATTTACCTATGCAGTGGGGTCTTCCTCACACTGCATGGGTTAAATCATGGGTGTTCAACCCGTGGCCCTTCAGCTGTTGCGGAACTACAAGTCCCATCATGCCTCTGCCTTTGGGAGTCATTCTTATAACTGTCAACCTTGCAATGCCTCGTGGAACGTGTAGTTTTGCAACAGCTAGGAGGCCACAGGTTGAGCATGACTGGGTTAAATGCTTGATTCGCTACGGCTAAAATAAATAGGTATAAACACCCTGAGTGGGGCTTTATGTGTTACATGGGTTCCCTGAGTTCTTAAAGCATGTCTGTCTTATTGGATGTGTACACCACAGTAACGTCCCAGCTGCTTAGCAAGGATCTTTCATTGGCACATCTTACGTTGAGCTTTCCTCCGTGATGCCACTATTATTGAGCATTGACTTACCTGCAAATCCCTTGGCACACAGGTTCCAAGCAACCATTGGCTGAGGCCTACAGGATCTCTGAGTTGTGGTTGCTGATATAAGCAGAGTCTTCACAAGGAATGAGTGCAATGGTGAGCTGCTACCGCTCGCTGCTTTAGATCACCAATCTTACACCGCTACCCAATCTCCATAATGCCTCCCTTATTCTGGATTTAAATATTCACTATAGGTCTGCTTTACAAACCTTTATTTTTTATTTTTGTACCAGTAGTTTTTTGCAACTATTTTATCCATGGTTGCTTTTTTCAGCATAATATAAAATACATTCCATCCATCCTTTTAATTACAATACCATCAAAAAAAGTTTTTTTTGTTGAATTCATCATTAGTAGGAGACTTTAAATGGTCTTTCCAGTCCTGTAATATCTTGCAAGATACTAATTATTTTCCAGCCTGAAAACAGGATCTCTTGTTGTTTCACAGTCCTCTTTTGTTGCATTCACTTTGTTTCGGCCAAGCATCTTTCAGCTCTCGCATCTTTGTGGCAAAATTAATTGCAGGACATATAACATGACGCTAAAGAGGGTCTAATGCTTTGCCCTTAAACAATGGGATCCCCTCCGAGCTTCAAATCTTTGATGCCTGTCTGTGGAATAAAGTCCTTAGACCCCATATTTTTTGACCTGCTAGACAGCACAAAAGTAAAGACAAAGTGTAAGTGATGTGCATTGTGACTCGGCTGTGCCCTCATCACTGTACGATCATGGGGGGTGAGTTGTCCATTGTAGGCCATAGAAGTGATTAGAGAAGTTAACAGCGGCTAATGCTTGCTTACAACCCTGTGCTGTCTGTTCCTCGCTTCATGCTGAGTGCTTGTGTAAAGTTTTAGTTTGTGCACCCAGTGTATAATTGTATACAATTAGCCTTGTGCCGTACAACAAATATCCTCCAGCGATGAAGCAAATAAGTCAGGTGATCTTCAATATCTACATAAAAAAAAAATGTTTTAATAGATTTAAACCAAAACTCTAAAATCTTGTATAAAATTTAACATACTTATGTAATTTAAAAAGTCATATTCAAGCTTTATAACAATGCAGGTTTAATTAAAATAATACCTTGTGATCCTGTCATAAACATCCATGTTCAGGCACCTCCTGTTATAAGGTGCCAGCGCTCTGTTGCCATCTCCCTATCGTGCACTTGCTTTGTCACTCTGGCACATAGGCCTCTGAAAGCAGCTGTGAACATTGCCTAATTTTAAAAATTCAATTTGGAGTCCACACCAATGGATTCTATATAGGGCTAGAATTATTGCTCTCGCTCTAATGATCGCGGTGATACCTCACTTGTGTGGTTTGAACACCGTTTTCATATGCGGGCACTACTCACGTATGCGTTCGCTTCTGCTCGTCGCGACGGGGCGCTTTAAAAAAAATGTTTTTTGTTTTCTTATTTATTTTTATTTATTTTATTATTTTTACACTGAAAAAAAAATTGATCACTTTTATTCCTATTACAAGGAATGTAAACATCCCTTGTAATAGAAAAAAGCATGAAAGGTCCTCTTAAATATGAGATCTGGGGTCAAAAAGACCTCAGATCTAATATTTAGACTTAAATGCAAAAATAAATAAAAATGTGTCATTTGAAAAAATGACAAGAAAATATTGCTTTAAGAAGCATGGACGGAAGAGTTATAGCTTTCTCACTCAGTTCAGTCAGTCAGTTCAGTCAGTGTCAGCGGTGGAGTAGGGCGCTTCGGACCTTCCGCATACGAGCCTGCTTCCACCCAGACCTGGCAGTCAGAGGCTAGGCAGCTGCTAGGCTAGACGCTCCTTGAAACAGCTCCCTGGAACCAGGAAACAGCACCTCGCTCTCCACAAGGACTCCTCTTTACCTCCGCAGGTAAGACCCTGTCTCTCAGGGCCCGACATCCTGGGGATCCACGGACGGCCGTCCTTATCAGGGCAGCCGTCACTCTGACCCCACACTGCGGCTCTCTATACAATCTCTCGCCGGCATCATCGCCCGCACGGCCACCCGCTCTTGTGGTGATCCCAAGTCACCCCCCCTGGGTGTATTTCCGGCGTTTTCTGGTGCTTTTTCACCCCCGCGCCAGCCTGCTCCTTCTCGCGGCCGCCGCACCTTAGGAAAGTCCGCGGCTTCAGCCGCGGCCTACCGGCGCGCCGTTCATTTCTCTCTTTATTAACTTCCTAAGTATAGATTGCTCTAGTTTTTCAACCCCCACACCCCCAGAGGCCCCCTGTTCAGCAACTTCATCGGTAAATATTATTTTTACCAAGCTGACAGCCCCCCCCCCAGCCCGGGTCCTGTACTTTGCCTGGCGGCCAGTATTTTGGTTTACCCCAGCAGCAGTGACACCCAGCATCCCCCCCCCTTTTTTTCCCCTCCTTAGCCGTCTGTCTTTTGATCCAGGGTTTTGAGCCGATCGCCTTCAGGGATCAGGAAGGAATTTTTTTCCCTGCCGCAGCACATTGGCCAGCTTGCCAAGGGTTTTTTTGCTTTCCTCTGGACCAAAAAACCTAAACTCCCCTTGAGCTAGGATTCTCGAATCCTCTCTCACCTTACGCCCGCACTCCAGCCCTCGGTGACGGGCAACAATGGTTAAGTTGCGATACTCTGCAGAAACCATTTGGGGTCTGAGACAATTCGCAACTACAATACCTGCCGCCACCACAATAGCCTTAAAATCAGATCAACTTTTGAGGTTCGATCATCGATCGATCATCAAAAATTTCAATCATTCAATACAGCTCAGGCACATATCTTGTGCCTTGCTTAATACTAGATCAGCAGTTAAACACCGATCAGAAATCCATGATTTCTTACTACAAAACGATCTAGACTGCCTCTTTATTACGGAAAGTTGGCTGTCGGACGATTGCAACACCATTCTTGGAGAATTGGTGCCAGCAAACTATCGTATCTTAACGGAAAATAGAATAGGGCAAAGGGGAGGAGGCCTGGCGGTGATTCATAAGTCGCATATTGCAATCACTAAACCGGTCCTTCAAAATCCTCTACCTTTTATGGAAACCCTTACGCTTCAACTTCAAGCTCATTCTCAGGAGACCGTTCACATTCTCCTCTGCTATAGGCCCCCTGGGCCCAAATCGCAGTTGATTTCAGCATTAACGGAGTTCATTTCCACTTACTCCCTTAGCAGCAATCATCTTTTGCTGCTCGGGGATTTCAATTTGTGGGCTAACTCCTCACAGGATCCCATCGCGGATGCCTGCATCGACCACCTGGAAGGATTAGGACTTCAACAACTTATACGCGGACCAACTCATGCTTCAGGTCACACACTCGACCTAATTTTCAGACAAAATCTGAAAATAAACATTTTGGGAAATGAACCTTTGCCATGGACAGACCACCATGCAATTAGCTTCATAATCCCCAGAACTCCTTTAGTCATGAAAGTACCCAAGCCGGTGACAATACACTGGGCTAGATCTCACAAGAAGCTCCACTCGGAACTCTTCAGATCTACCCTGGGAAACCGAATTGGGGCTATTCCTCCCCAGCTAGCAGCCTCAGATACTTTGGATGCCATTAATGCAGCTCTGCTACAGTCAGCCGACTTAGCAGCACCAAAGCGCAAACTCCGCAGCCGGGAAAAAAAGTCCAGCTGGTTCAATAACGAGCTGTCGCTATTGAAGCAAGAGCGCAGGAGGGCGGAAGCCGCCTGGAAAAGAAGTCCGTCAGAAGAGCACCTCAACTTCTACAAAGCAGTAACAACGCGTTACCACAAGGAAATTTTCAAAACCAAAAAACTTCACTTCTCCAGGGTGATTAACAGCGCAATGAATCGCCCACGCGAACTCTTCAGGATGGTCACCCAGACCATGAACCCTGGATGTTTAGAAGTCCCCACTTCAGACACCCAAGAGTTCTGCAACGAACTATCGGATTTCTTCATCAACAAAATTGAAAAAATTCGGGTAAGTATTCGGCAAAACAATACTCCACTCAGCCCCGTCTTCAATCAAAACAACGACAGAACGCCTCTACAATCAACTAAGTTCACTTTGGAACCCATCTCCATTGATACAACAAAAAAATTCATTGGTGTGCTGCGCAACAGCACAGCACCAAATGACATCATTCCCACTAAGCTACTGAAGGAATGTGCCGACATCCTGACGCCTCCGATCACGCAGCTTATAAATCAGTCATTTAAGGAAGGCATAGTGCCTTCCCTGTTGAAAGAGGGCACAATCTTGCCGATCTTGAAAAAACCTAATTTGGATCCTATGGACCCAACTCACCGCCGTCCCATAACAGGTCTAAATGCTCTGTCCAAGATAATGGAGAAAGTGGTGGTAAATCAGCTGCAACAGCATCTGGACACCCACAACCTACTCGATCCATTTCAATCCGGGTTCCGTCCCGGACACGGGACAGAAACGGCCTTACTGAAAATATGGGACGATGCACTCGAGGCCGCAGACGAAGGAGAATCCTGTCTCCTGGTTCTGCTGGACCTAAGCGCAGCTTTTGACACAGTAGACCATAAATTGCTACTGAGACGACTAACAGAAGTCGCCGGAGTCTCAGAAGATACCTTACCATGGTTCTCCTCTTTTCTTGGAAACCGATCACAAACAGTGAAACTGGGATCCTTCACGTCAGAAAAACGCACGGTGCCATGTGGGGTCCCCCAAGGATCCCCCCTATCACCAGTGCTGTTTAATATCTATCTTCGTCCTCTCTTTGATATTATCAGTAGCCATGAACTACTTTATAAAAAAGAGTGGTACTACTGCGCTACCCAATAAAACTAATATAAGAAAAAAACCAACAAAAATAATTAAATGATTAAAAGCTGCGTATCAAAAAGGTGTACAAAACCAAAGAATTAGATATGTGTAATAGGTAAAGATAGCGCTAATATCAACTAGTGCCGATTAGTACAATATGGTGAGTGATAAGCATTCAATAAAGTGAATATTATAAATATAAATATATAGAAAACAACAACACTCATGAATAAATATTCTGTCTAATGATAACACAACAGTGAGTTCATAATGGGTTAATAAACTACTCCCATCTGCAGCACTCAAGCCACTCAGGTGATGTCTCCTTCCCACTGCTTTTCATTAGACAAAGACCTTCTTGAGCAATTCAGTCAGAAGCATTCCAATTGCGATATGTAAAAGAAAAAGAAAAGAGAGGACAAGCCTCATAGCACAATACTGTTTAAGCCAGAGGGGTGGACAAGATACTACACCGACGGTGTAACAACTCACACATCCGCCGATAAACACAGGCTCAGAGTTAGAAGCTGCCGCTCAGTGCGATGGTCTCCTCACAAGGATGTATTCCCGTCACATAGGCTCCTCCCCCACGCGTTACGCCACTCGTCACGTGGCTTAGTCATGGGACGAGTGGCGTAACGCGTGGGGGAGGAGCCTATGTGACGGGAATACATCCTTGTGAGGAGACCATCGCACTGAGCGGCAGCTTCTAACTCTGAGCCTGTGTTTATCGGCGGATGTGTGAGTTGTTACACCGTCGGTGTAGTATCTTGTCCACCCCTCTGGCTTAAACAGTATTGTGCTATGAGGCTTGTCCTCTCTTTTCTTTTTCTTTTACATATCGCAATTGGAATGCTTCTGACTGAATTGCTCAAGAAGGTCTTTGTCTAATGAAAAGCAGTGGGAAGGAGACATCACCTGAGTGGCTTGAGTGCTGCAGATGGGAGTAGTTTATTAACCCATTATGAACTCACTGTTGTGTTATCATTAGACAGAATATTTATTCATGAGTGTTGTTGTTTTCTATATATTTATATTTATAATATTCACTTTATTGAATGCTTATCACTCACCATATTGTACTAATCGGCACTAGTTGATATTAGCGCTATCTTTACCTATTACACATGAACTACTTTATCACTCTTATGCAGACGACACGCAGTTGTATTTTCGCATCTGCCATAAAAAGGATCATCATCTCAGATTAGAGAAATGTCTCTCTTCAATAGAAAACTGGATGACTAAGAGTTATCTCAAACTCAATAGTGCTAAAACAGAACTCTTTATCTTCGATGCCAGTCGGAAGAAACCACCGACAACAAACTGGACACCATCTCCCATCCTGGGACAAATCATCGCCCCTAGCTCCAAAGTCAAAAGTCTGGGAGTCACGTTTGACACCTTCATGACAATGGACGCACAAATAGGGTCAGTAGTCAGCGGGGCGCACCATTTGATGCGCCTTCTACGCAGACTAATTCCATTTATCCCCAAAGAAGACGTAGCAGTCGTGGTGGGAACTATCGTGAATTCCAGACTGGACTATGCAAATGCCCTTTACCTCGGGCTACCCAAGTACCAAATCGCTCGTCTTCAAGTCGTACAGAATACGGCCGCTAGACTGGTGACTGGGAAAAAATCTTGGGAATCAATCTCACCTTCACTGAGATCCCTTCACTGGCTGCCAGTGAAAGACAGAATTGCATTCAAAGCACTCTGCCTGACACATAAGTGCATCCAAGGGAAGGCTCCTAGATATCTATGCGACAAGATCAAACCGCACAATTGCAATCGCATGCTGCGATCCACCGACCAAAATCTGGTCAAGGTTCCTAAAACCAAATGCAAGTCCAAAGGAGAAAGAAGGTTTGCTTTCCAGGGCCCCAGGCTTTGGAATGCTTTACCAACCAGCATTCGGTTGGAGCAAGACCACCTGTCTTTCAGAAGGCAGATCAAAACCCTGCTTTTCTGAAAGGCATGAGACACAAACAACAAGCGCCCAGAGGCGATTCAGTTCGCATGTGCCGCGCTATATAAGTTTTTCATTCATTCATTCAAGTGACGTTTTGACGTCACTTCCGCCCTGCTATGCTATGGGGACGGGTGGAGGCCATCTTGCCCTCACTCGCATCTACAGCAAGCAGGAGACAGGACCCGATCGCCTCCGCCGCTGCCGACGGCTCCAGTAAGCGCCGGGAGGGGGGGCCCTCTCCCGCCGCCGATAACTGTGATCTCGCTGCGGAGACCACCGTTATCGTTTACAGGACCACTCAAGGAAAAGATGGATATCTCGGTTGTGGCAACAGCTGCTGCCGTTACCGAGATATCCATCTTTAAAAGCAGGACATATATAGTCGTGAGCAGGTCCTTAAGTGGTTAAAAATAGCATTTTTTGTTTTTTTTTAAACTGATCTGAATACAGCTCATTACAGGCATGTAAACATCATTAAACTAGCACTGTATTTAGATCAGCGAAAGAAAAAATACAAAGATCTGGTCAGTATTTTATGTGTGTATCACCTCTCCCCTAAATTGTATATCATTGTGGGGGCTAAAATATTTTTTATATGTGCATATATATATACAGTATAAGCACACTATACAGATCATACTTGCATTTTTTGAAAAGGAACTTGCCAGAAAGATCCAGCATTCATACATACATCCATATCATATGAAAGGTGGTTTAACAAGCTCCAAATGTCATTAAAACCCATCTCTGGCTGTAAATTTGGATATCCCATTCTGAAATAACTACTCGTTTTGGACTTCAGCCTTCAGATTTGGTCTGGTCTTGCTACTCAGTCAGATAACTTCAAATCCCCTGGTAGTTTATCAGCATGAAGTTTGAATGAGCTCTCCATTTTTTGGGTCTTTTTTCCCAAAAAATTGCGTTTGGAAGACTGCTGCGCAAATAGTGTGACTTAAAATATTGTGACTTAAAATATGTGTTACTTGACTGTTTTTTTGTCCGATAAAAACAGTCCATCGGTCTGTTTTCATCGGACAAACCGATCGTGTGCACACGGCTTTAGAGTTTTTTCTAACAGCAGACATGAAAGGTAGACTTCCTGCTTTAAGAGCCCCTAAAGCTCAAGGTTCGACATAAATACAGCGCGCATTTTTTCTGCTGATGGTGTGCACTCCTGTTGAGGACGAACAATCACAGTGGTGGAATAGCGATTGAAACACTGACCATAAAGCCTCGTACACATGATCAGTCCATCCGATGAGAACGGTCCTAAGGACCGGTGTCATCGGTTAACCGATGAAGCTGACTGATGGTCCGTCGCACCTACACACTATCAGTTAACAAACCGATCGTGTCAGAACGCGGTGACGTAAAACACAACGACGTGCTGGAAAAAAACGAAGTTCAATGCTTCCAAGCATGCGTCGACTTGATTCTGAGCATTTTTGCATACTAAAGATCGGTTTTGACCTATCATTTAGGCGTCCATCGGTTAAATTTTAAAGCAAGTTCTCATATTTTTTGACCGAAGGTTAAATAACCTATGGGGCCTACACACGATCGGTTTGGACTGATGAAAACAGTCCTTCAGACCGTTGTCCTCTGGCTATCCTATCGTGTGTACGAGGCCTTAGAAGCGTTATTTCTATTATTTGGACTATTAACCACCGATGTTTTGATTTATGATCATTAGATATATGCACCTTATTTTATATGTATTAATAGGTTTATACACATAGCGCTACATTTATTTATTTCATAAATACAGCTAAAACATAAGGATACTATAAGAAAAGTAAATCTAACTATTGGCTTTACATGGTGTTTGGATTTTTCATGACAACATTAGGGCCTTGTTTACATGGGCACTGAGACCCTGAAGCCTGGTACATACTATTCGTTTTTATTTGTTCAACCCTGGTTGGAGCCGCTGTACTAACAGTTTGACAATAGAACAGCGACCTCCCCTGCTGAGCTGTTGTGTTATGAGCCTCCCCTCCCCCACCAGAACACTCCGATCAATGCTTTTTAGCCATTATCCGCTGATCGAGAACCATCGAGAATCGGCTGCTGGTTTTCTAACATGCTCGCCCGACAGAAGCCAGCCAAACGGCTGGTTTCTGTTGGATTGGCTGAGATTCGCACGGCCCGAATGTCGGCTGTTTTTTATTGAACCCGCCGATTTTACGACATTCGGCCCACGTGTACTAGGCATTACAGCATGAATTGGCAGGTGCTGTGCGCTAGCTGCCCAAGTAAGTCTATGGGAACACAGCTGCTCATCCTAATTTGGCAGGCATGGGGGTGCTGGTAAGTGGCCTTGGATGCATACTGTCCACATTCAGGGTCACTCACCCATGCACCTGTCAAAGTAGGACAAAGTTCAGCTTTATTGCCTAAAAATCTGACATGCTGATCAGTTGCATGTGCATCCCATCAACCAACTTCTTCAGGCTGAAAGAAGCGGACCAAGATGTAGATTGTAGTTTTACTGGGTAGTCTAGTATCTGACCGGATCACCTCTTCTATGCCAGGAAGCTGATTTTGCTAATTTTGTGCTTGGAGTAAAGGTTTACCACACCTCAAACTAGAAAGCAACTGACAAAGGATTACAGGAATTTGGACCAATGCCATTATTGGAATTCATTTAAATAGCAAAATTGAATGCCTTGTTTAGCGCCTGTCTATACTAGAGCCATGTAACATATTAGTCCAAAAACAAATATATTTTATATTGCAGTTTACCAAACCTTCGATGTGGTGCCTGAATTAATTTTCTTAGTGTCCAAGCTTTTTTTATTTTCTTTGTAATTTTGCGAACTTCACATTTTCATCCCTGGGTGGCTACGCTCCCTCCGCCCACTGATACCTTGGGGGCAGCCATGGTTGCCACCCAGGCTTATCTACAAATGTAGCTGCCTTTATTCATCTCTATTACATGGTGGATGGGGAGAATAGTAGTTTGTGCATACAAGGCCTCATAACCAAGGTAATCTATTAACTTCTAA
The DNA here is from genome assembly GCF_905171775.1 of Rana temporaria. NCBI lineage: Eukaryota > Metazoa > Chordata > Amphibia > Anura > Ranidae > Rana > Rana temporaria. Next base: position 31,408,909 of record NC_053499.1, on the reverse strand, counting down.
TGCTTATTTAAACTGCTTTGGTTTCCTTTTTTTTTTTTTTTTTTACAATGAAATATATATCTTAATTTAAAATTACACTATACTTTCGAGACTAGTAGATAAGAGAACACAACACTTAACAGAAACCTATGATGATGGTATCCCATTTCTCTACTTATTTTCTAGACAGCTGACCTCCATTTTGTTGAAGAACATGCGTTAATGACATTTAACCTTAAATAACATTGAAATTCAAGGAATGCATTTTTTCAAATTTGTATTACTATTATTATTTAATACACATTCATAGCTACACAGAAAGCATGAAACTGTCGGAGTTCTTGCTCAATAAGTGGGATTTTTTAATGATAGTAATTTTTCTCCCAGTGTTTTGTGCTTCACTGGATATGAATGCAGAGATTGTATTTTCCAAGCTGATATAGTTGTCATGTTTACATCAAATTTTAATTATTGGCCCTTTGACACAAAGAATAGAAAAGAATACACACTTCTCTCTGAATGATAAGAGATAGCAGGGCTGGTGTAATTGATAGTTTAAGGTATTTTGGGATAGCAAATTGTTGACTTTTGCAGGTGTTGAATTAATGAAATGCCCCAACGCCTCACAAAAAATGAAACAGTTTGCTTAACTGCCGATTAGAGTTGCCTACTTTAATTGATGTTTCTCTGAAACTTTCTTTCCAAGTTTGCAGATTATTTGAGTGAAGAGTTTATATGACTGCCTGCCACTGAAACTTTGGATTAACTGGATACTTCCGTTTAAATCAAAAACTTTAAGTGCAACTGCAGTAAAGGACCGAACGTCTGAACATGTACCAAAGACAGTTTCTATGTGATGCACATAGTAAAGTAAACAGAAAACTTCCATTTCTGTCTCACTCAAACACTGCAGCTCATAGTGGGGAGATTTTAGCAGCATAGTCAGTTCTTCCAATCCAGAAACCCCTGAGCAGAGTCTAGGTATGACCAGGTTCTGATTGAATCAGCAATGACAGTGCTGTTAATCAAGCCCCCTTGCAACATTTTCCCACCCACGATAGTGTAAGCAGGCACAATCTACACAAGAGTGTCAACACTGCTCTGAATTCAGGAGCAGTGCAGCATTGTTGCCACACCATTACAGGAAGCTGCACTATTTGGGCTTCATTGGCAGACTCAATAGGCATTTGTGGGACTTTGCAGGGAGACTAAAAGAAAACTATAAATGTGGATACACTTATAATTTGGTACTGCAACAAATATTTTTTAAAAAGCCATAGTTTTACTCTAAGCTGTTTCTGACACAATGGTGCAGCAGTCGTTGAACTTCATGAGATGGATTGGGCTTGGGTACAGATAACTTGGACTTTGGTAAACCAGGCCGTTAGCTTGTATGCCCAAATCTGGCCAAATGTTAAGAACTCAGATCCAGATTTTGGATCCTGAGAGGCCCAGGGGAAAAGATTAGCAAAACTGTGTTTGTTGTGTGACCATATTGAATGTACTGAGTGCTTTATATTCAGATGGGCTTTTATCAGTCTCACGGTGTTGGTGTTTTTTCAGAAGTGGGGTTCTAGGACGGTGATTGGTTCATGTTACCTGGAATGGATTTGTAGAGTTTGGTTCTGGTGGACCCATTGGTAGGGCAAAGGGTAGAAGTATGTGCAGAGAAGCAGGTGATAGATGAACAGCACATAGCGATATAGGGCGGATTCACAAAATTAATCTGAATGATAATTATATTATTCAGATATTCTGAATGGAAAGCATGCCTAAGTTTCTGATTAGGATTTTTAAAGAGACTTTTAAAAGAATGTTACGGTTTTATTGTTCTCTGTGTCCCCTTTGAAAAACTCCTCTCTAAATGGACTGGTGACACCCAGGAAATGAATGAGAGCTAAACTTTGCTTCTCCTTTCTGACACCTTCTTCATAAACTGCTTTCAAGAGCCTACAAGGAAATAATTACGTCTTCTGACTTCTTAGTATCCTACATGAAAATGTATGAAGAGCAAGGAAATAAGTTCAGTGCAATGCTAAGGATGTGACTGTAACAGTAAGAGCCCATTTACACTTATGGTTTGGGGTTGGGGGCAAATGCAGCTGGATGGTGATGTACATATGCCTCTGCCATGATGCTGTGCTTTGCATGTCAGGCAATAATGTAACTCTCCTGTCACATTTAGCAGGTAGTACTTTCTCCATATATGACCCATTCAATGAACAGGGATGTATTGCTACCACCCTGCAACCGTGTGCAATGCATATGGTTGCAGCTCAGTAGTTTGGGCTTTACGAGTCAAATGCTTCTTAAAAGCAATCTACCATGGATCAGAGAGGTGGCGAAGTTTGCTGCATGTGTAAAACGTAGCCTAAGTAAGGGTAGTACATCTATTTAAGCCTAAGTTTAGTCAAAGGTAAATAAAATAAAAAAATCACTCCTTTACCCCAGCTGCTGTAATCTTTGTGTGTGGCGGGGTTAATAGAGCCAATGGACCTGTGACAGGCACTCAGCAAGACTGTCCATCTGTGCCTGCCCTTTCCACTCAGCTCCTCCATTTATAGAAGCTGTACTATAGCTTCTATGACTGAAACACAATCTATGAATGGAGGGGGTGGACCTTTCAATCATCTGCCAATCAAAGGTTGTGTTTCATTCAGTGGAACTATAGTATGGGTTCTATGAAAGAAGGAGCTTGGCGTAAAGGGTTGGCATAGTTGTTTACTCTTGATGAGCGCCTGACAACATTACCGTAGTTGGTTGAAGGGGGTCTATGGAGGAAGATTTCAATGAATGCTGGAGCACAATAGACACATTGGAGTAACGCCTTGTTCACACGGGTGTACTATAGTGCATGCCCGTGTGAGGGCCCTGTTTGCCCGCACAGGGATGCACAGGTGTTATGTGCATTCCAATGCAGGCAGGCCTGTTTAGTTCAATTGGGATCCAGCGGACATCCGCTACTTCCAATTTGACAGCCGTGCGAGTGCAGGTGTGCGTCCCCAAACACAGTGTGCGTCCTTGGGTGCTCACCCACACAGCTGTCAAATTGTCCTTACAGCCACTGCATTCCAATTGAAATGAAATATAAATGCCTGCATGGGATTGCACCGAAAACCCGTTTTCCCCATACGGGCAAACATGGTCCTCACATGGGCCTTAAAGTTGAAGTCCTCCCTAACACTGAAATCCCTGCATCTACAGACATCCACAATCTAACACTAACCTATCTAGCCCTGTAAAGAAGAAATCGCTATACATACCTTTTTTTGAAGCCAATCCAACCTGATCACTTGCTAAGCTGTCAGCTTCAGCTTTGATGTGGTGACGGATGCAGAGGACACGGCTGACTACGAAAACTCCATAGTAACTCTATGGGTAATGTTACTCCCCATTCATTTCACAGCCGTTGTCGGCTGTGTCCTCTGCAGAGCTTCTGTTGCTTAAGACCAGATCGGCTTAAAAAAAAAGCATGTACAGCGATTTCTTCTTTACAGAGCTATATAGGTTAGTTTTAGATCGTGGATGTCTGTACATGCAGGGATTTTAGTGTTAGGGGGGACTTCAACGTTAAGGCCCATGTGAGGGCCATGGGGAAGAACGGGTTTTTGGTGCAATACCATGCAGGCTTTTAGTGTTAGGGTGGACTTACACTGTAAGGCCTTGTATACACGAGAGGATATCCGCTGGAAACGGTCCGCCGGACCGTTTCCAGCGGATAAATCCTCTGGCGGATTTGGATCTGATGGCTGTACACACCATCAGATCGAAATCCCCACGGAATACATCCGCGGTGACGTGGCCGCGCCGTGACGATGACGCGCGCGACCCTGAAGGTAAATACTTCCACGCATGCGTCGAATCATTACGACGCATGCGAGGGATGGGAGCGGACGGACTGATCCGGTGAGTCTGTACAGACGACCGGATCAGTCCGCTGGACTGGATTCAAGCGGATAGATTTCTTAGTATGCTAAGAAATTTTTATCCGCTGGGAATCCGTCGGCTGGATTTTTATCCGCTGGGAAATGTCCGCTCGGACGTACACACGACCGGATCTATCTGCTGGAACTGATCCGTGGATCAATCCCAGCGGATAGATCCGGTCGTGTGTACGGGGCCTAAGCCTCATACACGCGATGCATTATCAATGCAGCTGCGTTTGATCTATTTTTTTCTGCCTATAAAATCCCCTCTATGTTAGTCTATGTGCCCTTGCACACATAGACGTAGACGCAGAAAAAAAAACATAATTTGCGCGATCGGGAAAGAAGCAAAAAACACCTGGTGTTTAGCACTTAAGCATTCATTAATTTCAATGACCAGAATACATTAACATTTACAATGATTGACACGCCTAAACACGCCCTTGCAAAATGCGGCTTAAGGTGCATTTTTAACACCGCTTTTCTCCTGCCGGAAGAATGGCATTCAGAAGAGCCGAGGCCTAAAAGTAATGTCCCTTGTGCTGATTTTTCATTTTCACTAAACAAAGGTATTAACAATTATATCAACCAGGTGCAATTTATCAACAGTTTGACAAGTAGGTTGAAATACAATCATTACACAGAGTCAGCTGTGTAGGAAGAATAGAACTCGGTGAGGAAATATATGTTTTTTCTGTTTATGCCATTGTAGGTTTTTAATTAATAAATCAAAACTATATTGACGGTAGTTCTGTCATTATATAGGGTATTAGTGTTCTTTAAACTAAGACTAGCTATGCACTTATTGGTTGAGGCATTTTGCCAGCCGTCATAATTTGAGGTTTGCTGCTGGTGGGATACGGTCATTTTTTTTTACATTTTTTTAAAAATTTGTTACCATACTAGTTTTTGCCAAATATTTTTAGTCTGAAAACTTCTGTAAATCTATAGATTGCACATTATAATATTAATATATATATATATATATATATATATATATATATATATATATATATATATATATATATATATATATATATATATATATATATATATATATAATATGAACACTTGGTAGGTAGGGGAATACACCCTTTGTGTTTACTGGGAGCCACTTGATATTTTCAACTTGAGTGTACCTTCGGAGAACTGAAGAGCCAATAAATTAAGATTGCCACTTACACAGGATTTCAGCTTAAGGTCACTGATACCCTTTGCATTTTAATCAGTTGAAGAGGCTGGAGTGGGTGCTTGAAAGTGCCAACAAACTGATGTTGATCCCAAGCAGAAATAATATTGATTATTTTTTTGTCATGCCCCTAAAAGGCTGAGGGTCTGACTGTTTACCCAACCTTATTATGCCAAGTGTTCGGGACGGTTACTTGTGCATTGCTTCAAAGAATTCTTACCAGAGAAGATGAGATGCTAGTTCCAACCCCTCCTTTCCAAATCCTTTTCCATCCTTCAAAATTACTGTTGACTAACAAGTTGTGTCTCTTTTTCTCGGAGGCATTGGGTGCAAAACAAGTACTTGAGAAGAGGGGAACATTTATCCCGTAGGCCTGTGATCCTTACTCAACCAGAAAGGCTCTGCATGTGGAGAGAGCCCTGTTGCAGCATTCCACATTTTTAATGAGCTGCTTTTGCAGAGGCTACGGCTTCCCCTTTTTTCAAGCTTTAACTGAAAAAAAAAGGATTTGTCCTCATTAAGAAGGGAATGCTGGAGAATGATAGTTTAAGGTGTTCGTCTATAATGCCGCAATCACCTTTGATCTGAAAGCCTCTATTTCATCATGGCCTTCCCATGTTTTTTTTCTTTTTCTGTAGTTAACGTCTTAGAGTTTTGATACTGGGAAAAACTTTAATGTTTTGGAATCCTTTTAAAAGCTTTGATAAATCACACCATAGCATAACCAGTAGGATAACTATGTATTAATGTAAAATGTTTGATTCTAATAAAAAAAAATTTACTGCAGTCAGCAGTGTGTGGTGTACAGTTGAGCGTAGCAGAGAATCCTGACACACCAAGTCAGAGAAAAGTTAAAGAATAAGTACATTTTTTTGGAAAAAGTAAAAAATGCACATGTGTTTGCAGAAAAAAATGTGCATTAATAATTTTCTTCCGCACGAGCCTGCGTAGCATTGCACCTGTGATCAGTGGCTTCAGAATGAACTATGAGTGCGCACATTCCATGTCCTTACAATTCATTGAGAACTGCAAGCCATCTGCCACAGTGGAAGACAGGATTTGTAGTTCTCTCATTCACAGATTGCTGTGAATGAAGGACATGGCTGTGTGGGTGGAGCCCCACACAACCGCACCGGTTTTGAAAAGTGGCAGAGGGTGTCGGGAAAAGAACCTTACTCGCTGTCATGGGGGACTGGAGGAGGTGAACGAGGGACTGCTGGAACATGTTACACATTATACTCTATGTATGGGTTTAATGTTTAGCATGCTCCAAAAGGTAAACTTGGCCTTTAATAGGACCAGGGCTTTTTTCAGCGGGAACACAGGGGAATGCAGTTCGGGCACCTCCAGCACTGAATGTATTTTATGGTAAGGTGTGCTTAAGTGTCTAGTGATGTTGCCTGCTGGGGTTTTTATTGTCGCTGGTAGGGATTTATTTTGAGTGGGGGGTCTATTGTTGCTGGCAAGGGGTCTTATGTGGCTGGGGGAGGTCGATTGTTGCTGGAAGGGATCTACCTTTGAGGAAGAGGTCTATTACTGCTTGCTGCTGGAGGGTCTATTGATGCTGGCTGCTGTGATATCTGTTGTTGCTGGGGTGGTATTTTGTTGCTGAGGATCCATTGCTGTTGGGGGGGATCTGTTGTTGTATGGGGGATATATTGTTGCTGGGGTGGGGTCTATCAAATTCCAAATTACTTAGTAGCACAAAATGATACTTGGTTCTGTATTCTCTAAAAGGGACGGTACAGGGAGGTGGGTAGGGGGTAGAACAAGGGGATGGTGCTCAGAGGTGGGTAGGTGGTACAGATGAAGGATGACTCAAAATGAAGGAGTTCCTGCGCCTATTCTGAGGGGAAAAAAATCCCTTAATCGAACACACTGTAAAATTTCAACCTGCTTCCCATTGTTCTTGATTATGTAAGAATCAGCTGGCTCTGTACAGCAGTGAGCATATCACAATATATAGTTTAATCAACATGTACACGCTGGGTGTACCAAAAAAAGAAAAAAAACTTATATGGGTCATATTGCCCTCAAATGAAATTACTGTACATCAAAACCCAAATTTAAAATTTGTTTTAATTTTTTTGGAGTTTGTTCGTACCCCATGCTTAAACCGCACCCACACACCCGCTGCAGAGTCCGCAGCCTGGGGTGTACACATGCTATGGCTGCAATGCTTTGTAGCCACAGCAGGAATTCTACCTCTTGAAGACCGTCGAACCCATTCATGTGACTGAGGCTGCTCTTCAAGTTCCTCCTAACCGCATGCAATGCATTCAGGTGCGGTGCGCTAGTATGGAGTTCAAGAGCTCAAAGCAGTGGATCACTCTTCAAAAGGCAAAGCTAGTGTAAACAAATCCCTTTGAATCTGCAGCTTTCATTAAAATAATACCTTTAATCTTACCGTGAAGGTCCTTGTTTAGGGACTTTGTATTATGGGGTGGCATCTGTCTCCCAATTGCGCACCTGCATTGTCACCATGTCACATGTGCCCCTAGTGGAGACTGCAAGCGTCTGTGCAAAAACACATTGCTCAAAAATGGTCTAGTGTTGTCACTATCAAGAAGCAAGTGCAGAGATATGATGTCCTGCTGACGCTGAAGTGAATGCATGTAGACAGGAAATTACTAAAAGAGAATGCAGGAATTCAGCAGCACTACAAAAAGAAAAAAACAAAGTCAAAAACAGTATTTTATGAAAAAAAATAAGTAGTTGTAAATGGTGAATCAAGTTTAGGTCTAATTTAAGTTTTAACTTCTGCACCAAAAAAAGATATAGGGCTAGATTCAGCATTGATTTACACCGGCGTATCTATAGATACGCCGCTTAAATTCAAAGCTGCGCCAGCGTATCTTCTTTCTGTATTTAGAAAGCAAGATACGCCGATATTAGCCTAAGATCCGACTGGCGTAAGTCTCTTACACCGTCGTATCTTAGGGTGCATATTTACGCTGGCCGCTAGGTGGCGCTTTCGTCGTTTTCGGCGTAGAATATGCAAATGACCTAGATACGCCGATTTACAAATTTACGTACGCCCGGCGCTAATTTTTTTACGCCGTTTACGTTAGGCTTTTTCGGCGTAAGGTTGCTCCTGCTATTATGAGGCGTACGCAATGTTAAGTATGAACGTCGTTCCCGTGTCGAATTTTTTATTTTTTAAGTCGTTCCCGAATAGGGCTGGACGTTATTTACGTTAACGTCAAAACCAATGACGTCCTTGCGGCGTACTTTGGAGCAATACACACTGGGAAATTCCACGCCCCCCCTCATACCCATTTGAATTAGGCGCGCTTACGCCGGCCCCATTTACGCTACGCCGCCGCAATATTCCTAGCAAGTGCTTTGTGAATACTTCACTTGCCCGTGTAAGTTGCGGCGGCGTAGCGTAAATAACATAAGCTACGCCCGCAATAAAATTTACGGTGGGCTACTTGAATCTAGCCCATACTCTAAAAAAGTTCAAATTGTGGCTAAGTTTTTTACTTTTATTTATTTTTGGAATTTGATACAATTGCCGATTTTGTCTATGCAATCTTTATTTTTTCTTTAATTGGCTCTTCTGAACTTGTAGCCTTGTTGGAAGCTTTGTTTTTTTGCTGAATGAGTTAAACATTCCTCATAAGCAAAGCTCTTTTTTTTTTTTACTCGCTCAGTTGATTTCTCGAACAATGAGAGCCGAGTATATCATGTCATGTCACACTTAGGTGAAAACCAAGCATCTCGGTGTGTGATACAATATTGCGATAATGTCTATTTTATACCTAGGTGGACAAACACAATCACAGGCTGGTCAGCCATTGTTCCGACCCTGTTTGATATAGTCTCAGAGTACATCGCTTCTGCCAAAAAAAGCTTGACTGTGTACAGCTCAAGAAGACAAGCTTTTTCAAAGTCCGTGAGGTCCGGTATAATCTAATGATTCACTTACATCTCCCTTTACTTAACAGTGTCATAGAAAGTAAGGATCGGCCATTCATAATTTACATGTCATTTGCTGCTTCATATTGTGTGAAATTTAATTACACAGCTTAAATCGTAGCCAGTGCTCGTTTGTCTCAGAGCGTGCTCACAATAAAGCATTGATCTGAATCCAGCATTCAGTGGTAGTTCTTCTTTTATCAAATCACCTTCTGGTGCGGCCATCAAGCCCGGCCAGTTGTTCTTTTCACTCCATTGTAAGGAAAATGAGAGAATTTGACCCTTATTTTCATTTAAAAATCCAGGGCATCATATAAAGGCTGCAGCCTGAAAAGATTTTATTCAGTGCTTTATCACAATGGAATATACAGATAAATTTTCTGAAGGTGATTACAGCGCCTTGCCCGGGTCCTCCTAGCCCCCTGTAATAGTTTTTTATACAACGCCTATTGAGGCCCAAGAAAAAAAAAATGAAATACTAAAACTCCCCACAGGTGTCGTTTTTATTATTTTTTCAACAAACACTTCTGGTCGAGGGGGAACCCCCTGATCTACAGCGACAAATTACTAATCACGGGCATTATTCAGCGTTTTAGTCCATTTCTGAAACTTTTCCTTTAAATCAAAAGGACCGCTTTTTTGGTAATTGCCGGCTGCCCAGCCTCCTGGGGTGAGACTCCTGGAAGAATAATCCCACTGACGACTCTTACTGGCTCCCATCCCACTCCTTGGCAAAACACTGAGACTGAATTAAGAGGATGAAGAGGATAATTATTAGATTCAGGAACAGTTTCCCAGCAAAATCTGTTTTTATTCACCGCCATGAAAAACTGTTTATGGTTTTGGAAATACTCTGTTATGGTAATGGGAAGGGGCCAACTTGTGACCTCGTTTTTCAATTTTAAAGCTTGCTCAAAAGGATGGAAAGTGACTCTACCAAGGAAGGAAGTTTTAGGTCCACTAGTTTAAATTTTTTATATATATATATATATATATATATATATATATATATATATATATATATATATATATAATTTATTTTTTTAGTTTACCTGTGTATCTTTTTTACGTAGTTGATTCTAGCTTGTTCATAATCTTTAAAATCCATACCTGAAGTGTAATTTGAAAGGTTGGTTATTAATATTTATTCTCAAGTGTTACTTTTTAAAATGTTTTTTTAAATAATATTATAAATCAGGATTTCCTCAGCAGGATTAAGGCCCCATGCACATGAACGTATACATGCTGAAATTTTTTCTTGAATAACATTTCTGGCATTTTTTCGCTGCCTGAGATCCCACAGGTGCCATGTACAAGTGCCCACACAAGGGAATGACGGTATGCAACCGTGCTCTCGTAAATGCCGTGCACTTTCACATTTCCCCAAATGCAAAAGTGGCACGCTATGGAAAAAATGGGAGGGTAAGAGAACAAATCAAAGACAGAAGTGTAATCTATCCTGTCAAGAAGAGCAGTAGTGGAAGCGTCCTATGCGGCATCAGAGTGATATTTAATCCATGGGTCCCAGATTTTATCAAAAACTGCAATCTTATCATTTAATACCGCCAAAAGGCGTTCATTAATTTAGACTTTACTAAGCTAAACTGAATCATAGGGGATTTGCATGATCTGGCAATGGCAATTCTAGCCACCGGTAAGATAAATGTTATAAGCCATCTTTTATGTCCTGGAGTCCCCTCCACCAAATGCCCCAGCAGTGCCTATAATGGTGACTTGGTAAGGTTCACCTGGGTATGCAAATAGATAAAATTATAGGTACGGATCCAAAATCTCCTTACTTCTGGGCAATTCCACCAGGTGTGCAACATTGTGCCCTCTAGTCCAGAGCCTCTAAAGCACAGCAAGGAGGCCCCGGGACAAAAGATGCCACTCTCACTGGCAGCATGTACCATCTTAGAAATACTTTTATAGTTTGCTTCAATTAGTGAGGTGTTAATAAACCATAGAATGCATTAAGGTGAAAAACCTTGAGGGTTTACATCCCTTTTAGGTTATAAGTAGTTACAATAGTTATAAAGCAAAACTGTGGCCAGAATATTCACATACAAGTTCTTACATATTCTTAATAGTCAATAAATTAGCTTTACAACAAGTTCTCGCTAACCTCTGTAGCAACAGGTGCAGTGGAGTAATTTAGCCACAAAGTTCATAGCATAGGGAGTAAAGTCATTCTCTTAGCTCAGCTTCCCCTCTCAGAAGTGACTCAGCAGCCTTCCAGTCTTCTAATCTCTAAAATATATACAGAACAGAATCACTGGGAGGGAGGAGCATGGTGACCTGGGCCGCTGAGAATAGGGCAGAATCTTTAGAAGGGGGAGCAGAGTGAGCTTAGCTGCCTGAGAGAAACGCTGCAACAACTTTAGTGTTGCTGCTATTAACTTTAAAGATGAATTATATGTGGTTACAATAGTTATAAAGCAAAACTGTTGTCAGAATATGGACATACAAATGCTTACATATTCTTCCACATAAAAATGTACCCTGCACAAAACCTCTCTTGAAAGTTATCTCATGGCGGTCAGGTCCCTGGTACCCAGTGCACTCTAATTTCAGGTGTTCTAAGGGGCTTCTTCCCCAAGATGGAGTTTAGGATGGTCATTACTGTGGGTTTAAGATCAGTACTGGTGGTTGCTTCAGGAATCCCTTGCAGTCTCATGTTGTTGCACCTGCTTCTTCTGTTTGAAGCTGCTGGTTGGATAGACGTTGTGTGTGAAGTGTGGTAATCTGTTTAAGAGCTGTAGTGCAAGATTCCTGAGCCCTCGTTACCCCTTCTATTGCCGTTACCCATGATTCCATTCTGACCTTTTTGCTAATGGAGGCCCTCTAACTCCGTTTTCACAGAGAGTTTGAAATGTTGCATTCATTTCTCCAGATACCCTTTTATTGGCAAGAATTGCAGGTCTGCTTTAATAGGGAGAGAGCGCAGGAGAGCCCTGAGGCCTGCCAGGATAAAGGCTTCAGTGACATCTCCCATATGCATCACTGGGGGATGAGCAGCTGAGTCCCTGTTTGTGCTGGAAGACCTTCCAAGCTTTTTTAGGGCTGCCCCTGTAAGAAACAACTGTCCGTGGGGACCAGGAGTGCAGGGTGAATCTACACGGAGCTCCCTACACGGAGCTCCCTCACTCCGCCATAACTGGACACACCCCACATTTACATATTCATAATAGTCAACAAATGAGCTTTAAAAAAGTCCTCAGTTACCGCTGTAGCTATGGTTGCTGTGGAGAAATTAAACTTTGAGGAGTGCCCGGTACTGTAGAGGTCGGTTGAGTCTTGTGTAAAACTGTTTTACTTGTGGTCTCCTTAAAGGGGTAAAGGTAAAAAAAAACATCCCTAAATGGCTTCCTTTACCTTAGTGCAGTCCTCCTTTACTTACCTCATCCTTCGATTTTGCTTTTAAATGTGCTTATTTCTTCTGAGAAATCCTCACTTCCTGTTCTTCTGTCTGTAACTCCACACAGTAATGCAAGGCTTTCTCCCTGGTGTGGGGAAAGCCTCTTGAGGGGGGAGGGGGTGAGCAGGATGCCCACTAACACACAGCTCCTTTCTCTATCTACAAAGTAGAGAGTGTCTTGACTCTTCTGCTCGCCCCCTCCCCCCTCAAGAGGCTTTCTCCACACCAGGGAGAAAGCCTCGCATTACTGTGTGGAGTTAGACAGAAGAACAGGAAGTGAGGATTTCTCAGAAGAAAAAATGACATTTAGCCCTGGTTCACACTGGGTACGATTTGAGATGCGATTTGACATGTCAAATCGCATCTCAAATTGGCGGCAATTGTCGGCAATGGCACTGTCCTAATCAGTGCGACGCCGCATGTGCGATTTCAAAAAGTAGTTCCTGTACTACTTTTTGCGATTTTGGACCGCGATTTACATTAAATTGCGGCCAAAATCGCGGCCGTAAAATCGCGCATTTTACCGCGATTTTGAATTCGCAGCAGTGTGAACCTAGGATTAAAAGCAAAATCAGGGATATGCGATTAGTGGACCTCCAGTTGTTGCAGAACTACAAGTCCCATGAGGTATAGCAAGACTCTGACAACCACAAGCATGACACCTAGAAGCAGAGGCATGATGGGACCTGTAGTTTTGCAACAGTTGGAGGTCCGCTAATTGCATATCACTGTCATAGAAGATGTGCCTAAATATGTATCGGATTTAAAAAAAAGTTGCTTTACTGTTTGCTAAGAATATGCAAATACTTGCATGTCCAAAGCCTGTCCACTGGTTTACTTTAAGGCCTGAACAGTATATGCAATCCTCTTTATGTCTATGTTACATGGCTTTGATCATTAAAAGCCTTTAGGAAGGCCCCACTAATGATTATGCTCATGGGGGACCTGATTATGCTCATGGGGGACCTGACCCCCTTAGGTCTTAAAGGAAAAAGTTTTTTTTTTTGCTGAAATGACTGTTTACAGGGGTATAGAGACGTAATAGTTAACTGATTCCTTTTAAAAATGATTAAAAATAGATAAAAATCATATAATGTACCTACAGTTTCAGTTTAGTTTTTGCATGTTGTTTCCTGCTTCTGTGATGTACAGAGACACAGAGCCAATACAGGGCAGTGATGGTTTGTAAAACTAAACCGATTGGTATTGAGGGGTTTTAGACCCACAGTAATCACACCTCCTTGATTGGTGCCACAGAGAGAAAGCCCCCAGTCCTTTTTTCATCAGGAAACAGACTGTTCAGAACAGAGAAGGATTACAGCAACATCAGAGCAAAAACGGAAACAATGAGGACATGAAACCAGGACTGCAGTAAAGGAAGCTATTTAGCTAAAAAAAAAATCCTTTAGTGACCCTTTAATTTGCTTCCAGGACCATTGCCTTTATATTATGAGATCTGGTTGCCTGGGTATGCTGGCTATTATTTGCACACAAACCACTCCCCAACCCCCTGCTTGGGGTTTGGGACTTTTGGAGTTAACCAGTGGTTCCCTTCTATGTGGGATCCCAGTGTCTCTCCAAAGATCTGTTTTTCTGACTGCAGAGATTTACTAATTTCCATGGATTTGTTTTACCCAACCCCCTGCCAGCTCTACTACATCCCTCACAGTGCCAACCCCATGGGGCCATTGCTCTGAGGTCTTATTGATTTGTTTGGTTCCATGTATTTGTTGTACACCTTTTCTCTCTCTTCTATTCCCTTAATCCTTCTCTCTCTTCCTCACCCTGCATCCTCTCCGTTCCCTATTTTTTACACTTCTGCCAAGCATGGCTTGATCCCTTTCAAATCAAAGGCATCAGTCCAGTATAGCCTGTCCTCAAAACTGTGCCAAGATATAAATATATTATAACTCGATGTACAAGACCCAAACTCTCTGCACAAGAGAGCAAAGGCTTTCCGCCACTTTAGGTCACTACACGCTTACAAGAAACAAATTTTTCTACCTCTTGTCACAAGAACTTTTATCCCTCCTACCCAATGGTATTTACAGTATCTCACAAAAGTGAGTACACCCCTCACATTTTTGTAGGTATTTTATTATATCTTTTCATGTGACAACGCTGAAGAAATTACACTTTGCTACAATGTAAAGTAGTAGGTGTAGAGCTTGTATAACAATGAAAATTTAGCTGTCCCCTCTAAATAACTCAACACACAACTATTAATGTCTAAACCGCTGTCAACAAAAGTGAGTACACCTCTAAGTGAAAAAAAAATTCCAAATTGAGCCCAAAGAGTTAACTCCCAAAAAAACATATAGATAATACAGCTGTACCATTGGTAATGTATTTCAGTCTACATTTGTTGGTGTTTTCGATAATGATGATTATTTTTTATAAAACTTTTTCCTTATATTTGAGGCACCCCATTCTGAAATGTAAAAAAAAATTAACTAATAGTTTTACATAACGCAGCAATATCCACACACGTAGGACACCCAACATTAAAGGTGATTTATTTTTCCAAAGCAAATACACCTTTGCATACTGATTAGTATTCCAGCATTTCTTTTCCCTGTCCATTTCTCTACTTCACTCAGCTAATGTAATCCCAGTGCTGATAGAAAGGTGCTAACTAGGGTGCTGGGCAGAGCCCCCATGATCCCCTTATCAACGGGTGATATAATTGGTTGTTGGGATGCTGGTGGCTAGAAGGCTGTAATGGTGCACAATGAAAACCTGTGGCTTTGTGTAGCTAAAAGGCAAATTTAATAGAAGAAAGAAAGTCACCGCTCCAGGTGGGTCTACTATATGGTCATGCACTGGTACAGGATTCCAAGGGTGCTGGCGGTGCACTAGGCAAGCATAAAGGTTGAATGAAGGATGGATGGCCGCACTCCAAAAACCATACAGGATTTTCTTTTATTAAATGAACAGCAAAAGCATTACCAGATCACAGCAACAGAAACAGGGGACAGCCAACGTTTCGCACAAAATCAGTGCTTATTCATGGCTTGTATACAGTTTTCGAGTAATTTTTAGGTATTTTGCCAAGGCACCCCTGGGTGTAGCATCCCTTTTAACTGATTAGCATTACAGTTTAATCATTGGCTTGATGTCCTGCCAGAGAGACATTATTTAGGTTCTACAAGATTTTTAATAATCTTCTAAACCAGCCAATGTACAGAGACATCGGCATAGAAGAGTAGATTATAGGGTGATAAGCGAGCACAGTTTGACAGAAGTAGGTGTAGTGAAATGGTAGTGAAAAGTTTGAGAGTTAATTAATCATAATAAGCATATATTCTAAAAATGATTTGGAGTAACATTTGTGAGTCAGTGTTTGTAACAAGATGTTTTCCCACTATACGTACTCCAAAAAAGATTGTAATAATTTAGATACTTTAACCACTTCAGCCCCGCACCATTTGGCTGCCAAATGACTGGGCCACTTTTTGCGATTCGGCACTGCGTGGCTTTAACTGTCAATTGCGCGGTCATGCGACGTGGCTCCCGAACAAAATTGACGTCCTTTTTTTTCCCACAAATAGAGCTTTCTTTTGGTGGTATTTGAC
The DNA here is from genome assembly GCF_905171775.1 of Rana temporaria. Classification (NCBI taxonomy): domain Eukaryota; kingdom Metazoa; phylum Chordata; class Amphibia; order Anura; family Ranidae; genus Rana; species Rana temporaria. The sequence goes on along the minus strand of NC_053499.1, from coordinate 31,392,901 downwards.
CACCTCTGCGGTTTTTATTTTTTTGCGCTACAAACAAAAATAGAGCGACAATTTTGAAAAAAAAATGAATATTTTGTACTTTTTGCTATCATAAATATCCCAATTTTTTTTAAAAAAAGCTATTTTTTTCTCAGTTTAGGTTTGTATTCTTCTACATATTTTTGGTAAAAAAAAATGCAATAAGCGCATATCGATTGGTTTGCGCAAAAGTTGTAGCGTCTATAAAATAGGGGGTTGTTTTATGGCATTTTTATTATTATTTTTTTTTACTTGTTATGGCGGCAATCTGCGTTTTTTTTTTCAATACTGTGATATTATGGTGGTCACATCGGACACTTTTGACACTATTTTGGGACCATTCACATTTATACAGCGATCAGTGCTATAAAAATGCACTGATTACTGTATAAATGTGACTGGCAGTGAAGTGGTTAACCATTAGGGGGTGGGGAAGGCGTTAAGTGTGTCCTAGGGAGTGATTCTAACTGTTAGGGGGGCGTGGCTTACTGTGACACGTCACTGATCCCTGCTTCCGATGAGAGTAAGCATACGATCAGCGCGGTGTCGCCAGGCAGAACAGGGAGATGCCTGGTGGGAGCCAGGAGGAAAAAAGAGAGATCCAACAAAATAAACACTGACTGGGGAAATATTTCAAGCTGAACAAGAGCATAAAAAACAGAGTCAAAGACAAGAGTTATACCATAAAATAGTCCTAAAAAGAGTTGAGCTTAAAGAACTTATGGAGCAAGAGATTAAAAAAACATATAACAGTATTGCCAGAGAAAAGTATATATGGGGAAACACCTAGCTAAAATGGTACAAAAGAAGAAAAACAGGAATTACATTGAAAAGATAAAAAAAAGAATGGGCATATGGTGCATGCCACAAAGGACATGGCAGAAGCATTTAAAAACTACTATGAGGAGCTTTATGCAGTGGAACAAAAGGAGTGGGATACAGAAGAAAAAAAAGCAAAGATAAATACATTTTTAGGAAAAGCCAGAATACCAAAAATCGAAGAGATCGAAAAATCAATCCTGGACGAACCTATCACGGAGGAGGAAATCAGTAGCGCCCTAAGGAATTCGGCAACAGGGAAAAGTCCCGGACCCGACGGGTTCACAACATTTTACTTTAAAAAATGCAGAGAGATTTTGATACCTAGGTTGTGTAAATTTATGAACGGGCTGGGATCGGACTATGAGATAAGTAGAGAAGCCGCAGCTGCTACCATAACGGTAATCCCGAAGGAAGGGAAGGATGGGTCACTATGCTCTGGGTATAGGCCAATATCATTGTTGAATGCAAACACAAAATTGTTTGCAAAAGTCTTAGCAGAAAGATTGAAAAAGGCGATGACCACCCTGATCCACCCAGACCAGGTGGGATTCACCCCAGGAAGGGAGGGAAGGGATAATGGGGTAAGAGCTTTACTCCTACTCCAGAAAATAAAAGAAGAGGAGTCCCCAGGTCTATTCCTGTCAATAGATGCAGAAAAATCATTTGACAGGGTAGACTGGGGACTCATGACTCAAACACTAGGAACCATGGGAATAGGACCTAGGATAATCCAGTGGATAAAAACACTATATCTCCACCCCTCTGCTAGGGTCAAAATCAATGCCACGTTATCTGATGCTTTTGACATGAAAAACGTGACGAGACAGGGATGTCCCTTGTCTCCCCTCCTGTTCGTGTTATCCCTCGAGCCCCTCCTGGCTATGGTCCGAAACAACCCGGACATAAAGGTCATCAAAGTAGAAGAATAAGAACACAAACTGTCAGCTTTTGCAGACGACATACTGTTCTATATTACCAACCCCAGGACCACTTTACCGAACTTACTTAAAACCCTGAAACAGTATGGTGAGATATCAAACTTCAAATTTAACGTAACAAAGACGGAGATTTTGAATGTTAATATTAGTAGAGGGAAAGAACAGCTCCTGAGAGTTGAGTTCAACTTCCCATGGCAGAAGGAACTTAAGTATTTGGGAGTAAAATTGGCAAACTCAATAAACAAAATCTATAAAATAAATGATATCCCTCTCTTAGATGAAATCAAAAGAGAAATTAAAAAAATTATACATAGACCGATATCATGGATAGGACGAATTAACATTCTGAAGATGGTATTACTACCAAAGATACTGTATACATTTCCAATGTTACCAGTGGAAATACCCCAACCCTACTTTAGAGCATTAAATACCCTGTTGATGAACTTTGTATGGAAGAACAAAAAACATAGAATCTCCTTAAGGGTATTGAAGCAGGACAGGAAACTTGGAGGGCTGGCTGTACCTGACATTAGGAAATACTATGAGGCGGCTGTCTTGACCAGGGTAGTGGAGTGGGCCAAAAATACAATTGGGAAGTGTAATATGGAATCCTCCGCAGTTTAGAGCACTAGATGAAAAAACACACGAAGAACGGGGGAGTGTAGGTGTACATCGACAACTACTGTGGCATTCTTTGATAGAAATGTAAAAGTCATTACCTACTATGGGTTTCAATTCATAAGAGAAAATATTATCTAAAAAAAAAACTCTCTTGTTTATAAATAAAAGGGCAAAGTATTGATTTAGATTTGTAATGATTCACTGCTATAATCTGTGGAAATAAGCAAAGACAAACGAACACACACACACACACACACACACACAGCTTCTTGTGGTCTGGAGCTGAAGTGCACAGCAGGAAGATGAGAGAAGAGAAGAACAGACAGATGCACAGAGATGCAGGGGGTAAAATGTGAGCAGAATGCTGATGGCAATCTTCTCATTCTTAGCTTTATTCTCCTTATGTCGTCACAGAATACACACCCATCAATCCCTCCCAATAACCCTTTACTCCACCCAGTTACCCTCCCATTCTGTTAATCCACATGGCAAAGTCTTTGTTCCATCATAAATGATAGGGGTCTCTCGATCAGAACTGCAAGGATGTAGTGAGGTGGGCTGGAAAGGGGCATGTCCAGGGCAGGAGGAAGGATATTCGTTGGGAAATAGTTCCAGCAAATTGCCCATTTAGAAATCCATACACAGGAAACCAGCACGTTGCCTTTTAAGGGAAAAACAGTCCAGGCTACAAATTCCTTTTCCATCTCCAAAAGGCAGGATGTAGCAAAGTCACAATTTCCTCTTGAAATGATCAGGAATGCAGGGAAGAGTGAATTACAATGGGGGATGGGGAAGCTTCATTTGAAAAGTCCTCTGCTTCTTAATTTGGAAAACAGTTCTGCTTTTCACAAAACATCAAATCCCTTTAAAACAATCTCTGATAGAACTTATCAAGGAAAATAAGCAATATACTAAAGAAATATTACCGAAATACACTTTAATATTTCTAATCATAACATAAAATTTTCATTTTAGTTTCACGTCTATCACAGCCCCCCCTTGAAATGAATATTTTATCAGTTTATTCTCTTTGTTATTTCTTAACAGACAAGGACGGTAATGGAGGACATGGTCCATATAACAAAACATTATCATAACCAATATAAACAGAATTGCTATACCTATTTGAGTACAAATGTGTTATCACCCAAAATATTGTCCGCAGGTGACATTCTAAATGCCCCCCTTGTTCACCTAATATCCTGTATAAGGCCATAATTTTATACAAAGTCATTTGTGAAGTGGCCTCTAGGTGTTCAGTAATATACTGGAATGCATTCTTGTTTATAGTTAACAAACCTCTATTGACCATAGCAACCAGAATTTATCCAATCTACATTTACATTACTAAGTTAAATTTCATAAAAGCATCCGTTCCCACCAAATTACTATATTTCCCTTCATTTGCATTTTAATTTTATATTGGGCTCTGTCCTAAATATTTTATTTCCTAAAGAAACTTTATTTATTTATTACTTTATTTTTCACTATTTTATCTGACCTTTTTTAAGCTATGCAGATTAACACCATATTTCATTCTCTTTAAAATAACACCCTTTAAGTAAGGTATTCTTCAAACCAAATGGTGCAAAAAACCCACAGTTTAGTAACATATGAGAGAAAGAAAGAATGAGAGAGAAAGAAAGAAAGAAAGAAAGAGAGAAAAATAATATTTTATTAATAAGGGCTTTCTTTCAGATCTTCTAATGATTGTGTACAAATTACCTTTTATTATTAAAGAAAGATTTACCCTCATAATACGCTTCCATAGTTTACTTAACATAAACTCTGATATTTATTTGTTTTTCCCTTCAAACTTGCAAAAGAGCCATTGTAAAGCACAGCAGCTGAGGATGCTTAGACTGGGAGTCGGATTTCAAGCTAGCACTCACTCCTGTAAACCACCACAGCCTGTAACCTGATCTGCTGTTAATGACCTCTAAGGGAAAACATCTGTCCCCCCCCATGCTTGGAGCAGATTGTACAAGTTTTAGACCATATACAATCCAATCGAATTGCATCGTTTTTCTCATTTTTAACTCTTTTTCAAAAATTTTAAAACATATTTGGTTTGTACATCTGCCAAAAATCATGTACACCACATTATAACATGACATTCCTTAACTTCCAATAGCGACAAAAGATCGCTTAGAGGACAAATCTCATGAAATCCACTGACCAGTCCCTGCGCATGAACCGACCATTGTTTTCTTTCGATAATGTCACTCATAATTACTCACAATCTATATTTTATCAGAAATGTCACTTTATAATAACTTTTAACACTTGTATATTTTTTAATTTTATTTTTACAATTTTTATAATAATATTTTTTATAAAGTTTTTAGATTGAACATAACTTTCATATTTTAATATTTTTCCTGGGGAACCCTATAATAAACCAAACCCAAGTTTAGAATCTGTTGTAAACATTGCTCAAACCTCTACTTATTAATTCTTACAACCAGATCTGTAGGATTTCAGTTAAACATAAAATACCATGTTGTTTACCATTTACTGAATTGTATACAATTCTTCACACAATCTCAATCAACAATTTTCCCATTAAACCTTTGTTCTAATCCCATGTTTATGCTTTGACATGTCATAATACATCTTCAGTTGTTGGGGATAACATATTCATAAACATTTACAGGCAGAAGTAAACTTAATTATCTCATTAAAGAACTTCTTTACACTCTGACATTATTTAACTAATTACCCCATGTAACCGGGACCCCCCTTTGAGATATTCCAACCCGCAAACCCCAGTGGTCACAATCCCATGTATTTGAAAAAAGATATATAATTTCATTCAGATTTGGGCGGCACAATCCATAATATCACTCATCTTCCAGAGAATATTTTCGAAGGAACCTCTTAATCATCACCCAGGGGATATTGGTAATTATCGGTACCTACATCAGAAATGTGAGAAAAACTCGTACACGAATATTAGTTACCTATTTTCAAAAGCGGTCACATAATCATAGCTCATAACAATCTAATCTAGAGACTGTCTCAAACAAGATTTCAGAAAGGGATAATGTATTGAATGCTCCCCCCTTGGGGCCACTTACCCACTTAACCCTGAGGATGGCATGGCACAGCATGTGGAATAAAACCATTTAAATGTACTATGTAAAATGTTCTACTGTTCCAATGTGATACCCAGAATCTCCTCATCCCTCATTTGTGACTTGTGAACACAGCGTCTGTAGTCATGAACGCCAGGATTTACACACTCTCTCTACCGCTTTTGGGCACCCCATGAGGTCAAGGCATTGAGGTCTGGGCACACGTGACAGCATATGAGCGGATTCTACCTTCAGGTAGGTCTGCCACTCCCATCTACATCATTCTCCTCCCTTACGTGTCTGTCCAGCGAAGTGGCATTGTAGTTACCCCCCCCTGGACAGACTAAGGAGGGCATGAAGAAGAAGGCCCGTGGGCCGGAGGGCACAGAATCCAGTAAGGGCAGCAGGCAGCGGGCAGGAGGCGACACCATATGCGTTCAGAACGAGGCAAAGCCTTCAGCAGGGAAGAGCTTCCGGGCAGGCCCATGCTTCCTCCAGCCGGGCATACAGTTGGGCAGAACGTGAGGGGAAGGAAGGGGCACGGCCTCAAGCAGTCGGGCGGGGCCCATGCTTCCAGCAGGCATCGTGGGCAGAACATGAGGGAAATTAAGACAATAACAGGCCCTGGGTATCACATTACAACAACCAAACTGGAAAAAACCTCTATGTATCAAGTCAAAATACAGTGCATGGCATCGTCAGTGTAAGTGTAAGTGGGCAACCCAGATGGGACAGGTCCCCACAGAACACGCATTCAATCTATCCGATTAAAAGGATAGAAAAAAAAAAAAACGGGACGAAATAATTCACCTAAATTAATTCTCTGTAGAAGATTTTAACTGTAAAATAAAGACTTAACAATTGCTTATTATGTGCATCAAATGTCTGTTCCATATTTTTTAAACCTCAGGAGAAATATCCCATTATTTCTAGTTAAATCGAATTATCTGATAAATCAGCGTACAATGTAACAGGCATATTCAGACCAATTGTAATTGTACAGAAACAGTTGCAATATCCCAAGTCAACCTTTTGTTAAAAAAAAAACTCTGTGTTACAAAAAAACTGTCTCCTAGGTTGTCGTCCCTGGGGGGGAAGAGGGGGGCTATCCTCCAACTTGCAAATGTGGCAGAGCTCAGGGCGGGCAGGATGCAGGGGTCTGGACCTCCCACATTCCTCACACACCCAGTTCTATCCCCCCACCAGGGAGGGGGCAGGAGTATATATTATATCAGGGAGGCATCCCAGAAATATATATATAAAAAAAAACAGCAAAAATAATAATAAGAAGAATTCATTCACCACTTGCCAACAAGGAATTGGGAAAAGGGATCAATGAATTTCAATGGGAAGAAGAAAAAAAAGGGTTGAAGAAAGGAGAAAGAAATAAGAAAGAAAGAGTTCGATTCCAGCACAGAGTTGAGAACCCAAACGAAAAGTGCATGCAAAGAAAGACACCATAAGTTATATGTTACAGACACAATGTACCATTAGACGCAATCAAATCACTTCTAGCACAGTCAGTACAATCAGCATGCTACATAGAGGGAGGGGAAGATAGGGGGCTGTGTAGTAGGCAGCAAAGAAAGGGTTGGACGGGAGGATCTAAGAAGAAAATGGTGGAGAGGGGAGGAGCTATGAAAAAAAAGCGGCAAAGATTTGGAGAAGACGGGAGGATCTAAGAAGAAGATTGCGGAGGGGGGGGGGGGGGGTGGCTATGAAAAAGGGAGAAGAAAGGGAGGAGCTAAGAAAAAGATGGCAGAGGGGGGAGGAGCTTTTCAGAAAAGGCGGGAAAAATCTAAAGCCAAAGAAAAGCAAAATGGAAGACGAAGAAGAAGGGGAGTCAGAAGTTATAAAGAAAAACTTCAGACTTCTGTAGATGAAAAACAAAAGTCAGTGCCAACAGCAGTCAATACATACAACAAGAAAGCCAGGTATTCTATTCAGTCAAACACAGTTATCCAGCATAATAAAAACACATACATACTGAGAAAGACAAAAGGATCATCCCAGCAAAAAAAATTAACTAGGAAAGGCACAGAAATGAAAAAGTTTCCTGTTCAGACTGCAAAGAGTTAAGACTGCTAGGCAGAAAACCCTTAATTAGCATGCAGCTGTGACAAAAAGCAAAAGGTTTCAGGCGCACAGTTGGCAGAGCAAGAAGCCAGACACAGAATTTAGCAGCCTTTGTCCAGATAAAGGGTTAAGTAAGCTAGCTATTGCAAGCCAGCTGTAACAAAAGGCAGAAGTGTAAGGGAAAAAGCAATTTAAGACACACAAATGTACACAAATAGCCAGCTAGCAGAAGCCACACAAAAACGACCTCCTCCAGCTCAGCCCCCACCTTTCCTAGCACAGGGAAGTTCAGTAAACAAAAAAAACCCCCGCGTTATTCAAAGCAAGGACAAAATGTGGAAAAGCTGACTCAATATCTCACCACAGACATACTCAAATAAACCCCAGAATCCCAGTTCCCCAATTAATCTAAACAAGGAGGTTGGAATATTTTTTCACAAGCATAAAATAAAACAAACCCATATCTTCGCAGCCAACTTCCTTAGAGCTGTCCCAGGCTCAAAACCCAGCCAGCATGCACTCCCCGTGCACACAACCTTTATCACATCGGCTTAATCCGAGACGATGCACGACCAATACCTTAACTTAGTAAGCCGATTTCACACACCCCGTACAGAACCACAAACAGACAGCAAACAACCCACAAGCTCACCCTTCTACTCACAGGCAGCAAACAACCCACAAGCTCACACCCTTACAGCATACAAACAGGCAAGAACCAAAAAAAATTAATAGCAGTGAATCAGCACAAACCGGGGTTCGCTTCTGGACCAGAATTATACCGTCTGTTTCAAAGGCTCGGAATTTGTAGACAAACTAGATGGGAATAGAGGCCGTCCAGCCTGTAACACGGTGTAAGGGAGCCAAAAAAAACTCACACTTACCGTGTTTAGGGGTTCATGACGCCCCTTTCAATGGTAGACGGTCCCTCAATTCTCAGCCAGTTTCTTGTGCGTCCACAAAGTCTGTCCTTGAAGTCCAAAAGAAGCACGTTGAGCGTCAATTGATTTAGATTTGTAATGATTCACTGCTATAATCTGTGGAAATAAGCAAAGACAAACGAACACACACACACACACACACACACACAGCTTCTTGTGGTCTGGAGCTGAAGTGCACAGCAGGAAGATGAGAGAAGAGAAGAACAGACAGATGCACAGAGATGCAGGGGGTAAAATGTGAGCAGAATGCTGATGGCAATCTTCTCATTCTTAGCTTTATTCTCCTTATGTCGTCACAGAATACACACCCATCAATCCCTCCCAATAACCCTTTACTCCACCCAGTTACCCTCCCATTCTGTTAATCCACATGGCAAAGTCTTTGTTCCATCATAAATGATAGGGGTCTCTCGATCAGAACTGCAAGGATGTAGTGAGGTGGGCTGGAAAGGGGCATGTCCAGGGCAGGAGGAAGGATATTCGTTGGGAAATAGTTCCAGCAAATTGCCCATTTAGAAATCCATACACAGGAAACCAGCACGTTGCCTTTTAAGGGAAAAACAGTCCAGGCTACAAATTCCTTTTCCATCTCCAAAAGGCAGGATGTAGCAAAGTCACAATTTCCTCTTGAAATGATCAGGAATGCAGGGAAGAGTGAATTACAATGGGGGATGGGGAAGCTTCATTTGAAAAGTCCTCTGCTTCTTAATTTGGAAAACAGTTCTGCTTTTCACAAAACATCAAATCCCTTTAAAACAATCTCTGATAGAACTTATCAAGGAAAATAAGCAATATACTAAAGAAATATTACCGAAATACACTTTAATATTTCTAATCATAACATAAAATTTTCATTTTAGTTTCACGTCTATCACAGCATATCCACAGATAATGCGAAACCGAACAGAGACAACATGAGCCAAGAAACCATGAGTACGTCTCTTGTCAGAGGTGGAGTCTGAGGTGAAAAAAAAAAGAATAAGTGCAGATACTGAGAGTTACATCCATCATATAGAACAAGAGAAGAGATACTGTGCAGAATCTATCCATACATAGAGAATAAGAACAAATACTTACAATTACACCCAGCATACAGGACAAGTGAGGTGCTACTGTGCAGCCTTCATCTGTATAAAATAAGAACAGATACTGAGAATTACATCCATCATACAGAACACTGCATATTTTTATTTTTATTTTTTTACACAACTGAAAAAATACTGCTACTGTCTTGCAAAGACTGGACACCTGATAACTATGCAAGGAAGAGTCTCTAGTGAATAAGATGAATCAAGGAAGTTTTGCACAATATGCAGAAAGAGTAAAAACTATAGTGAATTTTGAGTTGACAAAGCGGCGTTCACCCCACATATATTTTCACACTGTACTCAATTATCTTACTAATGAACTATCCATTTAAATGAATACAGTTTGTAACACGCATGTAAGGTAGGCTCACTGGTAAGATGGGAAAATTGGATTCACTTCAAATACAGCTGAACCCCTTGGCCTTAGGCAAGTATATGTTATAGCTGAACTCCAGGCAGATATAAAAGCCCAGTTAGCTGTACTGCAGTACTCATGTGCCAACAAGTAACATGCTGACAGCAAGAAAAGGCAGAGTGACAGAGATGTGTTTATCGGTGTAATGCTTCTCCTTTCAATGCCCAGTCAATCTGATTGATTGCTTCTGTGGACAGGTGTCTTTTATACAGGTAACAAGCTGAGATTAGGAGCACTCCCTTTTGAGAGTGCTCCTAATCACAGTTTATTACCTGTATAGAAGACTTGTGGGAGCCAGAAATCTTGCTGATTGATAGGGGATCAAATACTTATATCACTCAATAAAATGCAAATCAATTTATAACTCTTTTTTAAATGCGTTTTTCTGGATATTTTTGTTGTTATTCTGTCTCTCACTCTTAAAATAAACCTACCATTAAAATTATAGACTGATCATTTCTTTGTCAGTGTGCAAACATATAAAATCGGCAGGGGTTCAAATACTTTTTCCCCTCACTGTATGAACAGACAGCTTAAACTGACAATCTGCAGGAGCCCTGCATAGCACCTGCAATCTGCTGATCGTGGTTATAATGCTTTTTAGACTCCTAAAAAATAATAAAAAAAATGTTGCTATTTTTTTTACCTGCAAAAAAATGTGCATTAATTAAAAAAAAGAAAGAAAGATAAACTTATCCTTTAACAAAATGTCCAGCACATTCGGAATGGACATAACATTATATTATGTTATGTTTACTGGTGATTTTGTCTATTAGACATTTACAGTACAGGAATATAATTTAACATAATATATGGGTTACATGTTTCCTCTTAATTACAGGCCTTCTCTGTTATACAATGCAGGGAGCCGTCCCTGATTTCATATCCTGTTTAGTTGGGTTGTAGTGTACTGAAATCATTTCTGTGTCACCTTTGCAGGGAGGATTTCACCCTTCCATCCCCAGCGCTCCATTCTCTCTCCCTGCTATTCTCCTGCTGTGGTCTCAGCTGTCATATCTGAACAAGGCATTTTTAAGCCCGGGGCATGCCACACATTTGCTATATTTTTCCCATTTTTTTTTTTTCCTGCACAAAACACATTTTCCGCTGCACTGCACTGGAACACGAGTGAGAAATACGAGAGGTAAAAGTACAGCAAACCTTCCTATTTTACTGTTTCCCAGCAGGAGGTAATCAAAAAATGAATTTACTACTCTAATTCAATTATAAGGAGGGAGGCAGATTATTAAATAGCCCAGATTAAGGAATATTTCAGATAAATGGAAAGCAAAACAAGAGCAGCAAAACCAAACTACTTTTAGCTAGTAGTTATTGATTGTTGTTCAGTTTAAAGAAGCTCTGTCACTTTAACTGCTTTAGTACTAATGCCGTGTACACACGACCGTTATCCATGTCATGGAAAAAAACAATGGCTCAGATTCACGTAGATCGGCGCATTGTGAGCGGGCGTAACGTATCCTATTTACGTTACGCCTCCGCAACTTAGATGGGCAAGTGCAGTATTCTCAAAGCACTTGCTCCGTAAGTTGCGGCGGCGTAGCGTAAATAGGCCGGCGTAAGCCCGCCTAATTCAAATGTGGAACAGGGGGGCGTGTTTTATGTAAATGTTATGTGACCCGACGTGATTGATGTTTTTCACGAACGGCGCATGCGCCGTCCGTGAAATATCCCAGTGTGCATTGCTAAAAAGTACGCCGCAAGGACGTATTGGTTTCGACGTGAACGTAAATGACGTCCAGCCCCATTCACGGATGACTTGCGCAAATGACGTAAATTTTTCATAATTCGACGCGGGAACGACGTCCATACTTAACATTGGTACGCCACCATATAGCAGGGGTAACTTTACGCCGGGAAAAGCCTAACGTAAACGGCGTATCTGTACTGCATCGGCCGGGGCGTACGTTCGGGAATTTGCGTATCTAGCTGATTTACATATTTCTAGGCGTAAATCGGCGTACACGCCCCTAGCGGCCAGCGTAAATATGCAGTTAAGATCCGACGGCGTAAGAGACTTACGCCGGTCGGATCTAATAGAAATCTATGCGTAACTGATTCTAAGAATCAGGCGCATAGATACGACCGCTCAGACTCAGAGATACGACGGCGTATCTGGAGATACGCCGTCGTATCTCCTTTGAGAATCTGGGCCGAAGTTTTTCTCGATGCGATTCCTCTCAAGCCTGCCTTGCATACACACGATCGTGATAAAAAATGCTCGAGCAAGGCGCGGTGATGTACAACACGCACAACGGAACTATAAAGGGGAAGTTCCAGGGCGCCACCCTTTGGGCTGATTATGCAAATTTCCCTTCTCATAACCTGCTTCTGAGCATGCATGTTTTTTCCCCGTCGTTAAAGCCTACACACGACCGTTTTTCACAATGAGAAAAACGACGACGTGAAAAACGACAAGAAAAAATAGAGCAGGTTACGTTGTGAAAAGTGCTCTGGAGCTTACACACGACCGTTTTTCACAACCAATTAAAAAAAATGGCATTTTTCTCGTCATGAAAAACGGTCGTGTGTATGCGGCATAAGAGACTCATTTAAAAAGCAGCAGTATGGTTGTTTTGTTGCCACTTCTGTAAAATAGATAAACTCACATTACAAAGAACAGCAATGTGCTCTCCACCAGATTTTTAAAGCCAAACAGAATCAAATTAAAGTTTTTTGTTGAAAAAAAAATGGGGAGATCCCAGTCACATGAACATCTCTCCTCCAATCACAAAGCTCTCTAAGCTCCATTAAAAAGAGAGAACTACATGGGCCTCTTATAACTGCAAACGACAGCATTGACAATGGTAAAAATGGATTTATGTAATATGGGTATTTCAAAAAGATGAAAAGCAATTTACTGGTATGAAACAACTAAAAATATATCAAAACATTAAATGGAGTTTGCAGGCATAAACAAATCTATGGGGAAGATACTCAATGATGCCAGGACTCTCTAAACCAAAACTATAATTCATGTCCATAAATCTAAATATATATATATATATATATATATATATATATATATATATATATAGATAATTTCAGAACTTTTTCCACCTTTTAATGTGACCTATAAACTGTACAACTCAGTTGAAAAACAAACTGAAATATTTTAGGTGGAGGACAGTAAAAAATAAAATATGGTTGCATAAGTGTGCACACCCTTAAATTAATACTTTGTTGAAGCACCTTTTTGATTTTATCACAGCACTCAGTCTTTTTGGGTATGAGTCTATCAGCATGACACATCTTGACTTGGTCATATTTGCCCACTCTTCTTTGCAAAAGCACGCCAAATCTGTGAGATTGCGAGGGCATCTCCTGTGCACAGCCCTCTTCAGATCATCCCACAGATTTTCAATTGGATTCAGGTCTGGGCTCTGGCTGAGCCACTCCAAAACTTTAATCTTCTTCTGGTGAAGCCATTCCTTTGTTGATTTGGAACTATGCTTTGGGTCGTTGTCACGCTGAAAGATGAAGTTCCTTTTCATGTTCAGCTTTCTAGCAGAAGCCTGAAGGCTTTGTGCCAATATTGACTGGTAATTGGAACTGTTCATAATCCCCTCTACCTTGACTAAGGCCTATGTTATAGCTGAAGAAAAACAACCTCAAAGCATGATGCTGCCACCACCATGCTTCACGGTGAGTATGGTGCTCTTTTGGTGATGTGCAGTGTTGTTTTTGCGCCAAACATATCTTTTGGAATTATGGCCAAAAAGTTCAGCCTTGGTTTCATCAGACCAGAACACATTTTCCCACATGCTTTTGGGAGACTTCAGATGTGGTTTTGCAAAATTTAGCCGTGTTGGATGTTTTTCCTTGTAAGAAAAGGCTTCCATCTCGCCACTCTACCCCATAGTCCAGACATATGAAGAATACGGGAGATTGTTGTCATATGTACCAGACAGCCAGTACTTGCCAGATATTCCTGCAGCTTCTTTAATATTGCTTTGGGCCTCTTGGCAGCCTCCCTGACCAGTTTTCTTCTCATCTTTTCATTATTTGGAGGGACGTCCAGTTCTTGGTAATGTCACTGTTGTGCCATATTTTCTCCACTTGATGATGACTGTCTTCACTGTGTTCAGTGGTATATCTAATGCCTTGGAAATTCTTTTGTACCCTTCTCCTGAATGATACCTTTTAACAATGATATCCCTCTGATGGTTGCGCCGTCCGTGAACGTATCCCAGTGTGCATGCGCCAAATCACGTCGCAAATAGTCAATGCTTTCGACGTGAACGTAACCTACGCCCAGCCCCATTCACGGACGACTTACGCAAGCGACGTAAAACGTGAAAAATTCGACGCGGTTCCGACGTCCATACCTAACATTGGCTGCGCCATGTTTTTGGTGGTTTATCTTTACGCCTAAAAACGCCTTACGTAAACGGCGTATCTTTACGGGCAAGCGTACGTTCGTGAATAGGCGTATCTTGCTGATTTACATATTCTAGGCGTAAATCAGCGTACACGCCCCTAGCGGCCAGCGTAAATAGGCAGTTAAGATACGACGGCGGCCGTATCTTAGCAACATTTAAGCGTATCTCAGTTTAAGCATACGCTTAAAGTTGCGACGGCGCGGATTCGGACTTACGTCGGCGTATATACTGATATGCCCGTCGTAAGTCTATATGAATCTGGCCCTATATCGGCAAGATGTTTTTAGGTACAATCTGAATTTAATATTTATTTGTATCTTAATGTTGCTAGGCACCAGTTGTTTATGCCTGAGAACAGGCATTCTAGTTCTTTGATATCGCTAAAATTTTTTATCTTTTTGGCATACCCATACTCCTATATTTCTTATTTTTTTTCAGCCTTTTTTAATTCTATATTTACAAGAAATTGTGAGTTGGTTCCAAAAAGAGAACTTATATTGAAGATTGGTGTTCAAAACACAATTTTGGGATCTCCCTCTTTTCTACGCACCAGAGCTCAATTTTTGTAAATGGAATGGTCCATGGTGTGCATAGCAAAGCGCAGTGTAACAGTGAGCCAATATCGTTATCCATTATAAATGAGCCCCTAGGTGATTAAATCTGTTACTAGCCCCCCACACAACCCGTCCCACTTATACTTCATTTTCACACACTCCCTTGCAACTTCAACGCCCGTGTAGCCTTAGTGTTCTGACATTACTAAAAAAAAAAAAAGAAAAAAACCGCGCTAAGAAAAATTAAAAAAACACTAACAATAAATTGCTAATAGAGCTGCAACAGCGAAGTGTCAATACAAAACACAACAGCATAGAACAGAGGAAAAAAGGTTGTTGCGCTAAAAATAATAAATCTAAACAATAATTGAAAAATATACAGTTCTGAAGCCAATATCTAGATTTGATGTGATATTAGAAAAGAAAATAGTTGCAGTCCCAATACATCCACCGAAATAAAGTTCATATAGGAGTGGCAGTGTTGAAAAACAAGTATAGAAAAAACACCTGGAACCAGTAAAAAATTGGGAGGCTTACCAGATGGCAAGCAGTATGTGCTTGCGACTGCAAACCCCAGTCAGGGCCTTTAAAGTAGTCCTCACAGGGGAAGATGGAAAAGGGAGAGGATTCTTGAAGTCTCCACCGGAAGCCAGATTAATGAGCCATATCATAGGAAAAATATTGCAATGGTGAAGTACGTTTGATCAGCACACATGTAGAAAAAAAGTGACTTTTAGTACCACCATCACCAGCACCCTATACATAGGAGGCTTACCAGAACGAATAAGAACAACAGCAAGTGGCTAAAACCCTAGCCTGGGCCTTTGATTCCTGGGCTGTGATGATAGTCCTACGTGTTCTCCGTATTCAGTGAGTACATAAAGGGAGTGATAGAGCCCACATAGTGAAGTAAGTTCAAATAATGCGTTTAATAATAAAAAGGTTGCACTTACAGAGTAAATGGGAATAAAAACAGAGAGAAGCCGGCCGGCTCGGAACAAACGCCCGTCCACTCTACACAACACGTCCTGCGTCAGCACGCTACCTTCCCTTGGGAAGGTAGCGTGCTGACGCAGGACGTGTTGTGTAGAGTGGACGGGCGTTTGTTCCGAGCCGGCCGGCTTCTCTCTGTTTTTATTCCCATTTACTCTGTAAGTGCAACCTTTTTATTATTAAACGCATTATTTGAACTTACTTCACTATGTGGGCTCTATCACTCCCTTTATGTACTCACTGAATACGGAGAACACGTAGGACTATCATCACAGCCCAGGAATCAAAGGCCCAGGCTAGGGTTTTAGCCACTTGCTGTTGTTCTTATTCGTTCTGGTAAGCCTCCTATGTATAGGGTGCTGGTGATGGTGGTACTAAAAGTCACTTTTTTTCTACATGTGTGCTGATCAAACGTACTTCACCATTGCAATATTTTTCCTATGATATGGCTCATTAATCTGGCTTCCGGTGGAGACTTCAAGAATCCTCTCCCTTTTCCATCTTCCCCTGTGAGGACTACTTTAAAGGCCCTGACTGGGGTTTGCAGTCGCAAGCACATACTGCTTGCCATCTGGTAAGCCTCCCAATTTTTTACTGGTTCCAGGTGTTTTTTCTATACTTGTTTTTCAACACTGCCACTCCTATATGAACTTTATTTCGGTGGATGTATTGGGACTGCAACTATTTTCTTTTCTAATATCACATCAAATCTAGATATTGGCTTCAGAACTGTATATTTTTCAATTATTGTTTAGATTTATTATTTTTAGCGCAACAACCTTTTTTCCTCTGTTCTGACATTACTAATTTATAACAGAGGGAGGATATTGCTATATTGTTGAGGCTTACGACATCCTCTTCCTCATTGTGTGGCAGTATTTGAGTCTGGAGATTGGCTGCTCAGGTCTTAGCGCTGTATCCAGGGAAGAGGTAATATGCTTCTCAATAACTCAAATCACAATTTCAGCCTTCGCTTTCATTTGCTATCTCCTCTTCTTGCTTCTGTCTACACTAAGGCCCCTTCCACACTGCGGTGCGGTAGGCGTATCAGCGCTATACCGTCGGAATTGTGGCGTTATTCGGCCGCTTGCGGTGCGGTTTCTAACCCCCGCTAGTGTCCAAAAAAGGGTTAATACCGCCTGCAATGCGCTACTGCAGAGGCGCATTGCCGGCGGTATAGCCACGGTTTCCCATTGCTTTCAATGGGAAGGAGCAGTGGAGGGGCGGTAAACACACCGCTCCTCTCACCGCTTGAAAGATGCTGCTAGCAGGACTTTTGGAGTGGTCCTGCTAGCGCACTGCTCCAGTGTGAAAGCCAGAGGGCTTTCACACTGGAGAAACAGCAGCCGCTGTTTAGGGTCGGTTTGCAGATGCAATTTTTAGCGCAATATCGCCTGCAAACCGCCTTAGTGTGAAAGGGGACTAAGGGTTTCTTGCTTTCAGAAAACTTTTAGTATTTGGGCAGTTATGCCTGTGTTCGCTGACACATGAAAGATTGTGCTATAAAACCTGGCAAAGGCGTTGTGATGCTTTAATCCCAGTGTTGAGACATTCACTTACAAGACCCACCATGACAAAATTGCCATTTACCCCAAAGTTTTTTTTTTTTTTTGTGGTTAGGAGAGTTTGTATATGATTTCCCCATGAGCTTTAATACAGTCTTACTTATTGGTGATGTGGCCATTATTTCTGGTGTGTATTTCTGAATTGGGAAGAGGAAGCCATTTGCATGATTGGTGAAATGTTTTCAACATTATAGAGCAAGCCTACTTGAATGTGAAGGCTACTAGCTATAGCATAATCTACATTAATGAGAACCTTTGCAGTCTTCCTACTTGTCCTTTGCCCTCCAGTCTTATATGGCTCTTTACATGTTCACCAGAACCATTTGCAGATATGACCCTATAGGCTGGAATGGTACTATCCACTGGTGGTGACTAAAGTCAGCAACAGCTTTCTGATGGTCAGGACTACTTTACATGGGCCAGGCTTGCAGGAAAGTATCCAGCATCCTTGTTTTAAAAGGCTTCATTTTAACTGTGCTTTCAACATCCTGCCCATAGAAAGCCTATCAGAAAGCCATAGAAAGCCTGGGAAAGTGATTAACATGAATGAGATTGCCTAGATGCCTACCCACAGAGTTTTGATCTCCATTGCTTTTTATGTACGTCATGAACAGTGTATTGTGAAATTCCAACCTAAAGTCCTCTAACGATAAATGAAACTGATATGAAAAATAAGAGTCCCTGTATTGTGTCTTTCAGTAATTAACTTTAGATTCTTGCTATTTATCTCTTTTTAAGTTAACACACCATGTGCTACACACACCACCATCATTAGCAGCTCACCTCCCTATTTAACCTATGGACAGTAGGTCAGCTGTGCTGTCCCTTCAAGAGATTTCACAAGTTGTGGCAGACAATAAAACTCTCCTCCGTATCCAATCAAACCATGTGTATGTCTCCCACAAATCCACAGTTAATACTCGGATATAAAACAAACAGACCACCATAGCGTTTTCCATAAAAAACACAAATTTGTTTAAAAAGCTGAAGGTAAAATTACACTTACATAGAAAGAGCACTGAGGCTGGTGCACCACAGGTAACTTGTATGTAATATTTCTCAGACCACTGTAGGGGGCATCAACATTAGAGGCTGCAACTTATGGATGGATCGCTATTCATTAGCAACATCTCTTTGTCACTGTTACCTTAGGTGTTGTATACTGCTCAGTACAGCTTACAGAGACTTCCAGCATTCCCTTCCACTCCACTGTCTAGGAAAAATGTCTTGCATTACTGGCTCCGTCCCTTACGTGTTACGCCACCAGGCGTGGATTCACCAAAGGTGTATCTCGTCTTACAAGTGTTTACCAGTTATTAAAGAACAGCTTTTCCAATTTCACTTCTCAAAGACCCCTAACATTTAATGTTTTCCTGCTTCAACTTTGTAGCTATCGGGTGGCTTTCCAGTCACCAAAACCACTTCTTTCTTTTTTTTTTTCAAATCTTTTATTTATTTAAAGAGACCTAAAAACCACGAAACACATCATTGTCAAGTACATGGAATAGGAAAAAGACATCAAATGAGGCGAGCTAACATAGCCTGCTAAAAAAACAGTGATTCAAGGTACAGGTAGATGTGAGGTAGCAAACATACCAACCATTCTTGTATATAATTGTATAAGTATAATTGTAAGTCTCTGCCTCTAGGTTATAGGGTAACTAACCCATCATGTTGTATTATGTTGCCATGTGTGTCTCTGTGGTACCCGCCTCAGATTTTCCAACTATAATAAAACAGATATAGCATATATCTATAGAGAAAATACAGAAGAATTAAACGAGGAAAGGAAAGAATAAAAAAAAAGGGGGGAGGGGGGAATAGTCGAGGGAGTTGGGGAGGGGGGGAGAGACCCCCAGAGGGATGGGGGAGGAGGGGGAAGGGTTAAAAAGGGGGGACTTGGAGGGGAGGGAGTGACTGAGGAGTGCCCCCTCGGGCCGAAACCCAATCAAGGGAGGTCAGTGGATATCCGCAGTGAGTCGCTGCATGGCCATATTGCGATAGATTAGTCTGCTTTTGTAAAGGGCCCATCCCTCATCAGAAAAAATAAATACATTCCAAAGTGCCCATGTCTTAGTGTATAGTTCAGATTACTGGTGTGCTGTGAGGATGAGGTCCTCCATTTTGTTTATTGCCCCTACTTTTTTGAGCCACAGGCCTATGGATGGAGATTGTGTGGATTTCCAGCATAAGGGGATACACGCCTTGGCTGCATCGAAGAAAACCACTTCTTTCTTGTACAAGAAAAGCTTGGCATAATATTTGAAGCCCAAATAAAATCTCATATAATTTTTTCTTATTTTTGTAGTCCTATTCCAACTTATGATATGAATTCGTCTTATTTGTTTTTACTTGGAAATGCCTTAAAACACCTTATTATTTATTTATTTTGGGAAATGCACTTTCTGCCCTCTTACCCCTGGCATAGCTGAGAAACTGCTACACCGCTCATTATATTTGCCCTCACACAGAGGAGGCATGTCAGACCAGGTCAGTCAGAGGGCACGGGACAGAACGATCATACGCTAATGCCTATTGAATTGTAGCGTCATGTTTAGTGCAACTGTTGTAACACATAAGTAGATGTGAAACCATTAAAATGTAAACTAGAAGTACAATGTCTATCTGACTGAAAATTCAATTCCGTGACTTCCAATTAGGTTTAAAACAAGCAACACCAGAAGCTTCTATTTACCCTTTGAAGGCTGTGGCACAAAGGGTAGGTCCTTGGCATTTAAAGAGTCCGTGTACACCAGCCTGGAAATATACATGCAATTTTATTTCCGTCAAATGATTTGGAAGCGATTGATAGATACTTCTGCAGCATGTAAAACTAAATGACTACATGAATGACTAACAAGGTAGACAATGTGTGTACGCGCTCCCTGAAATAAACATTTAATAATGGTTGTGTTCTGTTCTTTTCATTTCCATTCTGTCCACAGAGACTGCATTTGCCTCCAGACTTGTCAGACACAGTGAGCCGCTCAAGCAAACAGGATGTGGCAGGATCGGCCAAACTGCTGAGCTCAGGATGTGGCACTGCAGCCGTAGGCAATAAGCACCTGGACTTCTAGTGATTTCTACAGAGCCGATACGTTCGCAGACACAGGAGGCACCAACATCATCATTATTATTTACTTACTCTTCTTTTATATGTAAAAGGCTGGAAATATTCAGTAAAATATTATTGTTCTAAACGGTGTGATCTTTTATTGGTATGGGTTCTTATAAGTTGATAAAATAGTTTTTTCCTTAAAGGAAAGTTCTACCTTTTAACCCTGTTTTGCTTGATTCACCTACACTGAGATTAAACAGTGTAGGGGAATGTACTGTAATGCCCTGTACACACGATCGGTTCATCCGATGAAAACGCTCTGATAGATTTTTTTCATCAGATATCCGATGAAGCTGACTTTCATCAGTCTTGCCTACACACCATCAGTTAAAAAAACGATCGTGTCAGAACGCGGTGACGTAAAACACAACGTGCTGAGAAAAATGAAGTTCAATGCTTCCGAGCATGCGTTGACTTGATTCTGAGCATGCGTTGATTTTTAACCGATGGATTTCCCCACAGACGATCGGTTTTTTAACCATCAGATAATTTTAAAACAGGTTCTAAGTTTTTTCACCAATGGGGAAAAAACTGATGGGGCCCCGACCAGATCGGTTCGTCTGAAAACGGTCCATCAGACCGTTTTCATCAGACAAACCGCTCGTGTGTACGCGGCATTAAAGTAAGACCATCTGCCATAGTTCATATATATTTTCTTATGGAATTACCTGCCATGTTGCTCGTGCCTGGCTAGAATTTTTAAAATCATAATAAATTGTTTTAGGAACCGTCAGCAGTGCACACATGTACTAAGCGGTAAGGACGCATAGACAACATAAATTTCGACTGATTCCTACTAAATCGGACCAAATTTGAGCCGTAGGTGACCATGCAAGCACCCTATCAGCTTGTCAACCTTCAATTTAAAGACCAACTGAGCTAGGTGGAAAACTATCTGCCAAACAGTGACTGCGTCCTCTCAGATGTAGTCACTGCTTGGAACACCATTGTATTCAGGGAGCCGTGGCTGCCTGAATAACATAGCCATAAAAGGGAAGCTGAAAAGAGCACCAAAAGGTCTCAAGAGTCCAAAGTTCTTTATTTGTATCACATGTAAGAACAGGAAACAAAAGGCACTGATATGTTTCAGGGGCTAAAAATACCCTTTCATCAGGGCATAGAAATCTCCAACAGGAGATAATATTCATGGGTGATTGTGCCTGCATTAGCAGCCAAGTGATGTTAGTTGAGATCCAGGAACTTTTGTTTTGCCTACATTGTCTAAAGCCTAGTACACACCACTAGTTTTTTTTCCGTTCTAGCCCAAAAAAAACTGACAGCTCAGGAAGGAGTTGCTGAACTAACAATCTCCCCTGCTGTCCTATTGTGGACTGACAGGGGGGTGGCCCCCCTGCTGGAACTCTCCGGTCAATGCTCTCAGCCACTGATCAGGAGTTGGTCGGCAGACCTTTTTCAGTCATAAGCCTTCGACCGAAGTCGACTTCTGTTGGACTGACTACCATACACACGGGCTAAATGTCAACCGGTTTCTATTGAACCGGCTGCCATTTGGCCTGTATATTCTAGGCTCAAGCCCTGATGAAGGGGGATTTTTGGCTCCTGAAATATGTTGACTGACTTTTTATTTTCCCATTGTTACTTGATGCTAATAAAGTACTTTGGACTCTTGAGATGATCATATGTTACTCATTTGGCTTATCCATGCATTAATTTCTCGATTTATTTTCTGGGGGTTATTGACTTTGTGAAAAGTTCTTGAATCCACGTCACTAGACCTAGTGAAATAGAGAGTAACGTCACCAGCACACCAAGATCTCCAAAAATGAGTTCAAAGCTTTATTCAGCGATCACATCATTACAGCAGAAAGCAACGTAGGACCCCTTCATCAGGCATGTGACCTGCGTGGCCCCGAAACGTTGCTTTCTGCTGTAATGATGTGATCGCTGATTAAAGCTTTGGACTCATTTTTGGAGATCTTGGTCTGCTGGTGACTTCATTCTGAATACACACTGTTCCAGCCGGTGGTCGCTTTAGCACCTGCTTACATATACAGCCATCTCTACAGGAATGTGTGCATTTGGAATAGTGCAGTTGACCCAATGAAAAACTCAAATTGACAGTTTAAAGACCTGAATCCAGTGCCACACCTAAACTATTTACTGAATGAAGTAGCCAGCAGTAGATATTACAACATTCATGCTGTTGGCGTAGATAGAGAATTTAATTGGTTTTTACTCACAGGCTGAAGAAGAGAAAACCGAGCCACGTATGGCCAGATTTAGAGACAGACTGAAAATTCTAGGAAAAGAGAAGAAATAGGAAGAAAGGTGTGGTAGCTTGGGTTATAGACCATGCTGGGAAAACTGTTGAGCATTTAATTCAGAAACTGAAATCAAAGCTTTATAGTAGAGGAGGGAAGAGATATCAGAAAAGGGACAGAATGTTTAAATAAAGGAGGTCCCACACAATAGATTTCATGAATGAAGTTGTGAATGGAAATGCTGGATTGTGATATAAAGCGAGGAGCCGTAGAAGTTTATCAATTCACACACGTGACTCTTTTTTCCTTTTTGTGAAAAAGCAGTTAGGGAACTGACACCCTGAAAAAAAATGTGTTACATACATTTTTGAAACGTTTTGTGACTGTGCACAACATAATGAAATGGAGAGTATGAGCCAGGATAGAGGAAACTCCATGATCTGATCCAGGGCAGTGCTGGGGTGAGCTGCACCCCCCAGATTTGTGCTGGGGGTGAAAGAGGATGTGTGCCATCTGGGGGATATCTTCAAGAACCAGGAAGAGACAACCATCCCCCTGATGACTTGCTGTAGCGTATGCTTAATGGAGAACCCCTAGGCCTCCAGAGATGCATGACGTAGGTACCCCAGGAGGTTGCATGCAACTGAATCCATCCTTCTTGCCTATGCATATGTTTATAGCAAGTTTAATTTCCAATTCTCCTCTAGGTGACCTACACCAGTGTTTCCCCAGTTTGATAAAATATTTACCTCTGTCTTCTCCCCTGTTGTGTGCAAATGTTTTGCCTGTATTGCATAAAGCAAAATGATAGCCAAAGTGTCCCTTCATAAGGGTGGTTTAAAAGAGACCAGTGTTCCTGAAACAAGTTGTTCTAAGCCAAATATATACCAGTATTTAAAAAAGTCCCTTTGTAAAGGAAACCGTTTTGCACTAATAATTTGGTCCATGTATAATAGGTCAGTCTGTACGGACAAATTAAGCTATATCTATAAATGACAATTAAAACTTGACTAGATTTAACCCTTCCCTGCTCTATCCAAATTAAAATAAAATTGTTGGCTGGAGTTGGGCTCCAACTATGTTAAAATACCTTTTCAGTCAAACCCTAGTGTCTTTAGATATGTAAAATATTACCAGATATATTTTAAATATTTCATATCTGCTGAAATCCAGCATTGTTAACTTGAATATAATTAAAGCAGAAGTACGGCTTGGACCTGTCAAAAGAGCCCCCTGGGCTACAAGTACCACAGCTCTGGCAACACTGACCTAAACCATTATTGTTGTCTTACAGAGGCCCTCCTTAAGAAGTAGTGTGTATGAGTCTGACCTGGCAGTATTTAGGGAGAAGCTGTTTAGATATTTAACATTATACAGTGCCTTGAAAAAGTATATATATACACCCCTTAAAATTTTCCACATTTTGTCATGTTGCAACCAAAAAACGTAAATGTATTTTATTCAAATTTTTTTTGTGAAATACCAACACAAACTGGCACATGATTGTGAAGTGGAAGGAAAATGATAAACGTTTTTTCAATTTTTTTCTAAATAAATATGTGGGGTGTGGCGTCCATTTGTATTCAGCCCTAATCTGATACCCCTGACTAAAATCTAGTGGAACCAGTTGCCTTCAGAGGTCACCTTATTAATAAATAGAGTCCACCTGCATACAGCTGTTCTGTGAAGCCTTCAGAGGTTTTTTAGAGAACCTTAGTGAACAAACAGAATCGTGAAGTCCATGGAACGCACCAGAGAGGTCAGGGATAAAGTTGTGAAGAAGTTTAAAGCAGGGTTAGGTTATAAAGAAAATATCCCAAGCTTTGAATATCTCACGAAGCATGGAAAGAGTATGGCACAATTGCAAACCTACCAAGACTTGGCCGTCCACCTAAACTGATAGGCCGGGCAAGGAGAGCAATAATCAGAGAAGCAGCCAAAAGGCCCATGGTAACTCTGGAGGAGCTGCAGAGATCCACAGCTCAGGTGGAGAATCTGTCCACAGGACAACTATTAGGCTGGGCCCACACCATTGTGAATTGGATGTGGGATCCCCGCATTAAATTTTCAATAGCAGGAGATTTTGACCGGCTCTCTATGGACCTGGTTCATGTATCTCCGCAGCAGGTCTGATACAATTTGCACAAAAACGTTGTATCTTTTGGTCCAAATTCAGGCTGGAATCGGACCTGAAACAGGATGCACCGGACCCCTGCTGGGAGCGGCTCATATGTGATATTATGAAAGAGTGGCAAGGAGAAAGCTATTGTTGAACGAAAGCCATAAGAAGTCCCGTTTGCGAGAAGCCATGTGGGGGACACGGCAAACACGGAAGAAGGTGTACTGGTCAGATGAGACAAAAATGTAACTTTTTGGCCTAAAAGCATTGTGAAACGTATACTGTATATGTGTGTGTGTGTGTGTGTGTGTGTGTGTGTGTGTGTGTGTGTGTATGTATGTGTATATATGTGTATATATATATATATATATATATATATATATATATATATATATATATAATTTTTTATTTACATTTTTTTAAGAAAGTGTTCTCATTTCTATGAGAAAAAGTTAGTTATTATATAAAAATAATGTCCCCAAAAGGAGCTCTATTTTTTATTGTACAGTATTTTTATATTTTCATATATATTTTTTTTTTTTTTACTGAAACCCTGGTTTTAAATAATTTACAGCAACACTGAGAGATTACATCAACAGATTAAACTCTAGATTGAAATTCAAACTGACAGATACATTAATGCTGGTAACTCTGAAATGTGCAGTCAAGCTTAATAAATAAATAGTGTAAAATGCAGGGCTAAAACATAGACATAAAAACATGTTCCTGCAGTCATAATGTGCAGAATGTATTTCCCGAAGAACACCTGACAGTGGGGATAATTGGAATCAGGAATGCAAATGTTATTCTTTATATTATGTTTTGGTATTGGATATCCTTATATGATAATATGTTTGCTATAGTGGTGATTTTTTTTTTATATTCAAACTTTTGCAGGATAACAAGTTACATAGGTTTATGCAATAGCCTGGAAAAGAAATCTATGGCAGCCAAACAGAATTTTATGATCAGCAACAGAGTGAATAGGCTGGAGAAAGGTATTTTCTGATTGGCCAACTCTTCATTTTTTGAATTTTGATGAAACCAAATATAGCATTAGGTCCAGCCACCGCAACGCAAAATGTGGCCAAGAGGAAGCCGTCTAAGAAAAGAGGAGGGGGGGGGGGCAGCAGCTTACAACAAGAATTGTTTACATTTAGGTATTAGAGCATGGACATGTATGAAGAAATTAAAATGTAATTCATCAGGCCAGGCCACCTTCTTCCATTGCTCCATGGTCCAGTTTTAATTCGCTTTTGGCTGTGGACACAGGTGATCACGGGCACCATAACCAGTCTGCGACTATGCTGCCCCATACTTAACAAACTCTGATTCACTTTGTGTTCTATCAAATATGATAACTAAGCAGGTGCTGCAGCAACAACCATCTGGGAACTGGTCACATCACAGATCATTACATATATTTGCCAGCACACCATGGATCTTTAAGTGCGATTTTACAATTTCATTCAAGGAGATGACATCATAGCGAAGGTGCAACGCTTTGGAGTCGCAAAGGACTCCTTCATCAGGCATGTAATTTTTATATATAATTATTATTATACACGATTTAGATAGCACCAACAGTTTACGCAGGGCTTTACAGCGTATAGGGGGGACAACACAATTACAGTACAGTTCAATACAAAAGGTACAGGAGGGCCCTGTTCATAGAGCTTACATTCTAAAGGCAGAGGGTGGTGGTACAAAGGGTAATAGCTATATATATATATATATTTTTTTTTTTTTTTTTTTTTTTTTCAAATAGCTAACATGTTATACTTACCTACTCTGTTGCAGTGGATTTGCACAGAGCAGCCCGGATCCTCCTCTTTTCTGGTCCCTATTCGCTGCTCCTGGCCCCTCCCTCCTGTTGAGTGCCCCCACAGCAAGCAGCTTGCTATGGGAGCCACCCCAGCTGAGCTGCAGCTCCGTGTGGCCATTTGCATAGCTCCCAACTGTCCCTGATTTGGACGGACTGTCCCTGATTTGGACGGACTGTCCCTGATTTGGACGGACTGTCCCTGAGTTGGACGGACTGTCCCTGATTTGAAGCAATATCCCTATGTCCTTCATTCCTCCTCATTTGTCCCTTATTTTGGTCTGATCTATATAGATGTATAAAAAATGCACTTTTTGTCTATCAAAAAGTGTTTTCCAGCCCTAAATCTTTCATCTGATGTCTAAATTGCTGCATTTGTAAATTCCAAAAGACAATATAAAGGAATAGTAGTGGTTAAAAAAAGCATTTCTGCATTTAACAAATCTTTTTTTTTTTTTGTACAATTCTCCTTTAAAGGGGCGTTGCAAGGGGTGTGTCCTATGCCTGCATACTTTTGCTGATAGGTGTCCCTCATTCCCATCTCAAAAAGTTGACTTTGACAGCCGTGGGAGCCAGTGGCACCGCTGCTGTGTATCAGCCATCAGGAGGGAGAGTCTTGGATGGCTGAGGGACTCGACATCGCTGGATAACGATGGGGGTGCTGGGGAGGCTGCTACAGAGAATGCATTAAGATAAACCTTCTGCCTTTACAACGCCTTTTAAACTGGCATTTGATTTTATTTTTTTATTTTCATTTTAATTTCTAGTTTATATCTCTTCTGTACTATCTACAGTATCTCAATGTCTCTCTCTCCAAATACACACACACATGCATATATATATATATATACATATATATATATATATATATATATATATATATATATATATATATGCAAAAGTTTTATGCAGGTGAGAAAAATGCTGGAAATTAAAAACACTTTCAGAAATAGAAGTGTTACATTTTTTATCCATGAACAAAATGAAAAGTAAATGAACAGAAGAGAAATCAAATCAATATTTAGTGTGACCACATTATGCCTTCAAAACAGCATCAATTCCTTTAGGTACACTAGCACACAGTTTTTGAAGGACCTAATCAGGTAGGTTTTTCCAAACATCTTGGAGAACTAACCACTGATCTTCTGTGGTTGTACAGTGCATCCAGAAAGTATTTACAGCTCTTCACATTTTATGTTACAGCCTTATTCCAAAATGAATTACATTCTGTTAAGCCGCGTACACACGATCAGTCCATCCGATGAGAACGGTCTGATAGACTGTTTTCATTGGTTAACCGATGAAGCTGACTGATGGTCCAAGTTAAACCAAGTTTTCTTTTTCCTTTTTTCACACTATAGGGATTGATTTCCCAGACAAACACAATGCTTCAGGATTGACTTTTTTACCCATGGTCTCTGTCTGCTCCATTATTGGATCAGGTTAGTCCATACATGTTTCTATACAAATCACTTTTGTCTACTTTGCTTAGTTAGTAAGGTTTGATATACATACTCACGCCGGAGCATACATGCTCTCATACAAAAATATTATTATACTATATAACTTAAAGCAGGGGTTCACCTTTTTTTTAACATTACATTCAGGCGAGTTGTTAGAATCACAATCGGGTGTTTTTTTTATAATCGTTGCCGTACATACCGTTTTATAGATATATGTTCACCGCGGCTTCCTGGTATAATCTGCGGAACTGGGCGTTCCTAATTGATTGACATGCTTCCGACCGTCGCATACAGCGCGTCACGTGTTGCCGAAAAAAGCCGAACGTCAGTGCGCAGGCGCCATAAAAAGCCGACTCGCAGTCTGGCTTCTTTCGGCAACTCGTGACACGCTGTATGCGACGTTCGGAAGCATGTCAATCAATTAGGAACGCCCAGTCCCGCAGATTATACCCGGAAGCCACGGTGAACATATGTCAATAAAACGGTATGTACAGGAACGATTTTTAAAAAAAAAACACCCGATTGTGATTCTAACAACTCACCTGAATCTAATGTTAAAAAAAAATTTGGGGTGGACCCCCGCTTTAACGTTTATCTTACTAATTTTGGCAAATCATTGAGACACATACATTTATGTTTACAGCTGATATCTCTCAAGTCACATACTGAGACAATTAGGACCATTCACCTTCACCCATGCCATGTCTGCCGCCTGGTGTCCTCCCTGGGGGTATCTGTGTGTGTGTTTTCTCCCCCTTAGCTTCCGTGCCACACTTTGGCTGTTGCCATCCATTTGGGGGTTTAGCAATGAAGACACTGGTTTCGTTCTTTGGTAAGTATTGGACCAGTTTGTTCTGGCCCATTCTGCCATTGTTCTTGCATTTACCACTGTGACAAATCTCTTTATTTATTTAAATACATCCCATCCGCATCCACCCCTGATGAGCGAGCAATGATCTTGCGAAACGTGTGTCGGGTTCCCTGATGCGTGCATTTGTATATACTGCATTGTATAACGTTTGTATCAATTTTAATTACTCGTTATTATGTGCAAATCCATTGGCTGAGCTATTATGCTGTATTATTCATGTATGTACATCTATTTTAATAAAAATTTATACTGTTACTATTTTTGTTACTCAGTGGCAAACTGCGACCACCTCATTTAAAATCCCATGGGCAACACAGGAGTTAAAGGTGCCCCACTCCTGCCCGAATTGCGGCGCCAAAGCTACCACTACCGCCCCCCTGCCCAAGGGTGAAAGGGCTATAACTTTCCCAAGCCAGCAGCCACTAAGAAAGCTAACTGTTCCTTTGTGGACCTCTGTGGACTCATTACAAAGAACAAAGCTGGAGTTACACTTTTAAAGGCAATCTGTATTGATAAGAAGCAATGGAGCTGCCATTCATGAGCTCTCCTGAAAATACTGTCTGGCTGTCAGGCTAAGCCTTCTGCTTTAGTACTCTTCATTATAGACCTGGATCAGGTATTAAGATTTGACTTTGATTCTGACTTCTCACTGTATTTGGTCATCTTTGGGTCAGTAACTCAAGTAGTTACTGGGTCTCTAAAAAAAAACCTTAGTGTAACAGTGGGGCATTTTAGAATTGAAGGACATCAGTCATGGCAGCCTTCTTTCCTGCACACCAGGTTTACTTAAATGGTCCGTATACCCAAAACTGATATATTAGTTTATAAGTGGAGCTTTGTGAGTTGAGTCAGTCCTTGGCTTCCTGTGTCTTGGGTACTCCAGCAGTGAAATCTTCCTGACATAATTCCCAACTGGCCTACATGGATGTTTGGCACGTTCCCATCTACCTTTGTGTTCCAGCACCTCCTGCCGTAGTCTCCATAATATAAAAACAAGTGGGAACCTCTCATAATGGCCACAGCAGCTATGCCTGTAATTCAAGTCTCACAAAAAGTTCTGATAGTCTCTGATGGATACACTATATGGCCAAACGTTTGCGGCACATAACCATTACACCAACATAAGCTTTTTGGACATACTATTCCAAAACCATGGATATTAGTATGTAGTCCCCTCTCTTTGTGTTTATAACAGCCTCCACTCTTCAGGGATTTAGCGAAGGCTTTTCACAAGATGTTGCAGTGTGTCTGTGGGAATTTGTGCCCATTTGGCAACAGAACCCTTTGAACTGATGTTGCATGAGAAAATCTGGTTTGTAATCGACGTTCAAATCCATCCAAAAAGTGTTCATTAGGGTTGAGGTGGGTGCCCTGTGACTTAAGTTCTTAAACACCAAACTCATCAAACTACAGTATGTCTTTATAGTGCCGATAGGGGGCTTCCTGTAGGACGCCTGGGCATACAGGGGGGCTCAGACAGCTGGAAAATCAGTGTAGCGGGATGGGAGGACAATTATGGGAACAATGCACTGTGTCTCTTCTTGAAAGCCGGTTTCTCCTTTTCTCCCTCCCACCAGCTTTTAGCCACTGGAGGGAGAGACACGGTGCATTGTTCTGTAATTAAAACTGAAATATCTCTTTTTGAGTGGACTGACCCTTTAAAGAACTCCTGTCCTGAGGGAACCGTGGGGACATGACTCTATCCACGATGTATATTCCGTAAGTACCGAGCCCAAGATCAGCTTAGGATATAAGTCTCACTACTCTTGATAAGTTCCCAATAGTACACCCACATATTTGTTAAGGCCCTTTGTGAAGATATCTATACAAATGAATGTGAGACATGCCTGACTTCCTCTCTCTACAGAATGGTTTGTAATATGCACACGTTGGTTTTTAATAGTCATGAATTTTGATGACTGTCAATCATGGAGGAAACTTCAGTGTGGCATAAACACATACTGTATACAGCTTTTATTCCGAATTACAATAATTGAATCAAAGACAGTGATTTGCCAAGATGTCAAATCTATCCATCTTAACCTGTCACTACCAGTTTATTTTTTTGTGATTAAAATCAAAAAGACTACTATTTTGTCATCAGCTATTTCATTAGTTAAAGCATTTTTTTTTCTTTGCTTTTCAAAATTGGCTTTTACAAATAGACTTCTTTATTTCCTTGGTATACATTGAAGTTTTAAGTCAAAACTGGCACAGTAAGAATATAATCAATGATGTGCCATTAGCAGACGACAGTTCTAAACCTAATTATAAAAGCTATTATTCTGATCATGAAAGGAACCATGAGACAGAATTTCCCTCTTCTTTACTTTTATGTAATTCACTCTCAAGTGTCTTTCTGTCTCCTGTGTTTAAAGATTGTCTAGCTTAAAGCTACACTGCAGTCAGATGTAAAGGGAACCTGTAATGGGAAATATGTAGGCTGCTTTTGCTGTTGTCCTGAAGTGGGCCAAAACCCATAAAGTGAAGACTTGGAACCATCTAGACAGTGGCATAACTAAGAGTCATAGGGCCCTAGCAACATTTGATGCCCATTCCCAATCTAACTCTTTCTGTAGCAGCTTGCAGTGTCGTCCATGAAAATATGTGTCATTGTTCTTAACATTGCGTATGCCTAATTGTAAGTATACCTAAACCAAGGGTAGGCGGTAGGAGAGCTGTCATCATAGTCATTAAAATATTAGGCTGTGGATAAAAGTTTATCTGTAGTAGCAATTATACCCTTAATGATATCAACTGTTCTGTAAGGTTTTAGCTGAAAAGATCCTCTAGGACACAGGTGTCAAACACAAGGCCCGCGGGCCAAATCCGGCCCTCCAGCCCATTTCATGTGGCCCTCGCACCTCTCCAGCAGCTGCAGGAGAGCTCCAGCCCTCCTCTGGTCCTACTCCAGACCCTTACTTTCTGCTTTCAAGCAATGCACCCAGCTTCCTCCCAGCAGCAGCATAAGGAACGGGGGTGCACTGTGATTTAAGGGAGAGTGGGGGACTCAACTTGTGATGGTGGGGTGGCTCTTGACATCTAATGTAAGGGAAGGGGATGTGCTGGACATTTAGTCTTACAGATACAACTGACCCTTTTGAGGGCAATCATAATGCTGATGCGGCCCACAATGAAATTGAGTTTGACACCCCTGATCTAGGATGTGTAAATGCATTAGGCATATGTCAGCCTTAGGCGTGACGTCAGCCTTTCTATACTGAAACTTTACAGTTCAGCTTTCCTTAACAGATTCCCTGATGGGTCCCCTTCTCACACCAGATTCTACATTATATCAGTCATGTGGGCTACCATGGCTATCTTCTGTATATGTTGGTTGCCTGTGTCTTTCAATGGCCCACTGCAGTTCCACCAACTGGTTGCTACATCTCTGGTGTGTCTGTGCTGGGCAATTCCTGGAATCTTCCTTCTAATGCAATGCAAAGCCACCTTCATATCCAATATGCTTTTGGGTGTTGACTGTCTGCATCCATCGCCTTGAACTGTGTGAAGTTCATTAAACAGAGGTAGTACTGGTGAGTATATTACATGTATTTTAAAGGGGTAGCATGGTTAAGAAAAATGTTTCCTAACTGCAGTGTCTCACATCTGAGCGTATGACGTTGTATGGATATATAGATGGGCAGATTCCTTCAGGTCATGGTCTGCCCAAACTTTCTTTGTATGTTGCAACACATGCATGGTTAGTTATTGTACTTCCTTTCTTCTCAGTGAGAGGAGAGAAGGATCAACCTTGTCAAGGTGGTAAATCTCTGTGATAAGAACTCTAATGCCGCGTATACACGATCGGACATTCCGACATCAAAACCGTGGATTTTTTTTCCGACGGATGTTTGCTCAAACTTGTGTTGCATACACGGTCACACAAATGTTATCGGAAATTCTGAATGTCAAGAACATGGTGGCGTACAACACTACGGTGAGACGAGCATGCGTCAAATTGATTCCGAGCATGCGTAGAATTTTTGTGCGTTGAATTGTGTACACACGGTCGGAATTTCCGACAAGAACTTTTGTTGTCAGAAAAATTGAGAACCAGCTCTCAAACATTTGTTGTCGGAAATTCCGTCAGCAAATGTTCGATGGAGCGTACCCTCGGTCAGATTTTCCGACAACAAGCTCACATCGAACATTTGTTGTCGGAAATTACGACTGTATGTACGCCCCATTAGAATGCTCCTTAGTTCACCATACATGTTCTAATTTGACTGTGCACGCTCATTTAGTCTACCAACAACTATTTAGAACAAGTAATCACAAAATGCTTCTAAATCTGCTGTCAGGTTTTGAATAGACAAATATAAAAAGCTGCTTGCGCAATATTTTAATACAAAACAGACCAAAATATGACTGGGAGGTGCTTGCTCATATGAACACATGAATCAGCAAAATAAGCATAAATCTAGAATGCACAGTGAACTTGCAAAAAGTGCGTACCCATAAAATAATAATATTGAACACTCAAATTATATAAATGCTAATAGATTTTCTGGATAAAAATTGTAAACAGTGAAATCCTGGTCCACTGGCCACTCTGCGTGATGTCAGTATGTCTGGCTTCGCCCTATGTGTTTTGTCACTACATGTCGTCTTCAGGGGCATACCAGTGTTGTGGATCCATATGCCACTCCAGCTCATGTGACCGCTGAGATACTGGGGGTCATACTGTTATTTTTTTTTTGTGTACTTTGTGCGTGTACTTGAGAGAGGAGCCGGACTGCAGGAGTTGGGAGTAGGCAGGCCTCCCCCAGAGGCAATCTGCCACCTTTCTCCATGCCCCGGGTGGCAATGGCAGGTGAGTGAGGGGGTCCTCCCACACAGCCCGCCCTACCTGCTCCGCTTTGAAGCCCAACGGGGCAGAGGGACTCCCTACAAGGGAGTGAGAGGATCTAGCCCGCTCAACCAGCCCTGTTAGTCCTTCGCCTCTCTTTTATAGAGACCGCGTGGTCAAAGTGCGTGCATGTTAACCCAATTTCGAGTGCGTGTAAGTGTGGTGGTTTTTGTGGGAGGGGGGTGGGCGTACTAAGCGCAGGCTTACCTCACATAGCACACCCACCGGGAGCCGGGCTGAGACCACCAAACTCAATTCACATGTAGCCGAGACCGGGATCCGAACCCCTAGCTGCAGAGGTGAATGGCTTGTCAGCGCAGTGCCAATCGCGCTGAGCCACCGCAACTTTCCCGGGTCATACTGTTATGATGAGCCGCTTGTGGGGGTATTCTGAGTGAGAGAACCTTCACTATCTAGTGTGTCTCTGGATACACATTGGGGCTTTCTACTTGAACTTTGCTTTCCCGGTTTGAGATCTTTACTGATTGCAGTGTGTGTGTGTGTGTGTGTGTGTGTGTGTGTGTGTGTGTGCAATTGCTCAAAAGTTTGTCTGCACTTCATTTTATGGATGTGCACATTGTAATTGATTTATATATACATTTATTTTGGGTTTGCTGATTTATGTGTTCATATGATTAGCTCAGCACCTTTCAGTCACATATGTAGAACAAGTGCCTTCCTTATTTGTTACAAGTTCATTTGTTCGTTATAGCCACAATCATCTAGGCCCTGTGTGGGAGCACCTGCGCCACTGCATACTGACCATAGGGGGTCACTCGTTCAGCACCAACGCCATTTACAGGACACCTTATATTCTTCCTAATGAATACAAGGCATTCTCTAATCAGATGTGATTTAGAAACAGGGCAGTGACATCAGATCTCCACTTCGACCAATCAGAGAATGCCTTATATTAATTTAAAATGATGAGGCATTCTGTGAATGTCAGGGGTGCCAAAGGATCAACTCCAGTAAGCAATGGGGCATCCATTCGGAAGATAGTGGTGATCTGTAGTAGCTCTAGACAGTCATTGACACCCTCCACAAGGAAGGTAAGTCACAAAAGGTCATTGCTAAAGAAGCTGGCTGTTCACAAAGTTCTGTATCCAAGCATATTATTGGAAAGTTGAGTAGAATGAAAAGGTGTGGTAGAAAAAGGTGCACAAGCAACAGGGATAACCACAACCTTGTGAGGATTGTGACGCAAAATCTGTCATGAACACTCTGTCGGGAAAAAATCCACGATTTTGTTGTCAGAATGTGACAGTGCTGGTGACAGTGCTTCAAGAGCCACCACATACAGACGTATCCATGACATGGGCTACAACTGTCACATTGCTTGTGTCAAGCTACTCCTAAACCAGAGACAATGTCAAAAGTGTCTTACCTGGGTTAAGGAAAAAAAGAACTGTCACGCTGCCAAAAGTGCCAATACCTGGTTTAATGATCATGGTATCGCTATGCTTGATTGGCCAGCGAACTCGCCTGACCTAAACCCCATAGAGAATCTGAGGGATATTGTCAAGAGGAAGATGAGAGACACCAGACCCAACAATGCAGATGAGCTGAAGGCCGCTATGAAAGTAAGCTGGGCTTCCATAACACCTCAGCAGTGCCACAGGCTGATCGCCTCCATGCCATGCCGCATTGATACAGTAATTAATGCAAAAGGAGCCCTGACTAAGTACTGAGTGCAGAAAGTGCGAGTATTGCCTCTTTTAGATTTAGATAACAATATCAATAAAATGTGCCAGCATCCCTATTAATTGTAGTTGGTATGACCTAATCAATAACTCAAACAAGGGCTGCTTGCGGCCTAGTTGATTGACTATAGATCAACGGGGGAGGGGGAGTTTGTTTGGGATTTTCAAGGCACTGATATGCAACAATATAAAAAGTAGTATAAATATTTATTTAACAAATTATACAAAAAATACAAGGCATTTGGGACAAACCCCACTAATCAGATAGATCAGAAGACCATTGGTCTGATCGGTGGAGTCGTGGTCTCGACCGGTTTCGCAGTATACAACTGCTTCTTCAGGAGAATGTCTACAGGTATACAAATAAAATATAATGAAGCAACAAGCAATTGTGTACA
Organism: Rana temporaria; assembly: GCF_905171775.1. Classification (NCBI taxonomy): domain Eukaryota; kingdom Metazoa; phylum Chordata; class Amphibia; order Anura; family Ranidae; genus Rana; species Rana temporaria. Next base: position 31,356,822 of record NC_053499.1, on the reverse strand, counting down.
ATAATTTGATAAGAAAGAAAAATACATAGGGTCAATATTGTGCTTTGTAGGAGAGTCACAAGACTACTCACCTTGGTTTGCCAGAGTGATCATGAAAACGCTCGGGCAAGGAAACCCCCTAGGGCGCACGTGGGGGATAATAAGGACAGGCTCTGGTGGAAGAGGTTAATAAGTTATTCCTGATGGTTAATATGTTTAAGGACGGTTGTGCAGGGATAAGCCGGGATAAGGTGAAAAAACCGTGAAGGGGAGGGAAAGTTGGGACATGGGGGGAGGGGGGAGGGGGGGAAAAAGAAGGAGGGGGAAGGGAAGGGAAGAGGGTTGATTGTGGGGGAGGATGAGAAAGGACATAGAGAGAAAAGGGAAGGAGAAGAAAGAGTTGATTGAAGCAGAAGGGGGGAGCAAAAGGAAAAAGGGAAAGCAAAAGAAAGAAAAAACGGAGGTAAAACTGAACAAAAAAAAGAAGAAACAGGGATAGACAAGAATATTTGAAGAAAGGTGAGAGTGGAGGAAAGGAAAAGAGCAAGGAAGAAAAAAAAAGACAAAAAAGAAAAAGAATGAAGAAGAGAAAGTATGAGAGGGGAAAGAGGAGAAAAGAAAGGGGTGAAAATAAGAGAAGAGAGAAAAGAATATCTGACATAAAGAAGGGAGTGGGGGGGGGGGTTTTAAGTTGATGGAAAATGGGGAGTAGAAGTAAGTGAAGAAATAAGAAAGGTGATGGGATAGGGAAGGGAAAAGTGGTTGATGACAGGTCCAAAGTAGCCAAACAGAAATTGGTTAGAACAACCAGTGGTGTTGCTGAGTAAGTGAATGGGACACCGGGGAGTGACATTAAGTGCTGGAGTGGGATGGGTTAATGTTAGACTAGCTTACCGTCCAGGATAGAACAATCAATATGAATGATACTGGGGCGGGTGACACAAGATTATAGGCAAGCTGACAGGAGCGCCAGTGTGGTTGAACACAGGCAGAAGCCAATCTGAAGAGAGACATGGTACCAAGCATGTAGTTGGGCATAAATGTCACTGATGATAGAGAGGCATAGGAGTATACGGTGCAGATTCAGCATGAACAGTGTGTACTTACAGGGTTCTCTGAAGTGTCAGCGCGTCCCCAGGGAGAGCTCCGTGCATCTCATTCAGCTAGCTCATAGAGCAGCTTAAATGGGATATCCCAAGTCACGTCATAGGTCACGTGGACGCGACGTAGACGTGACTCACCAATCAGACGGCCGCGCATTCGATGATGCGCGGCCTTGCAGTCCTGAGACCCAATGACCATGGGCCGGGTTCAGGGCTGCAAACAACGGGCTCCGATTGGAGCCCGTGGTCTGAAAGGTCCAACGTGCGCCAATCAATGAAGAGGGGGGAGGTGCCAGAGCGGGCCCGATCACATGGCCAAGGTCCTAGGCTAACAAGGCACAATATAGAGACGTATATAAAACGAGGGGATTGCAAATATAATCACAGGTATATAGATATTACAAACATTTTAATAAAAATGTAAACAGGGGAATATGCCTGAAATACATCACATTGTGGAGTCATTTAAGCAGGGATAATTACAGAATTCAGAAAAATGACTGTTAGAGCAAGATAATTTTAAAGGAAATATGGCAACATCTATAACATGTATTTGTAACATTTAAATGATAAAATACCGGGACTTTCAAAGGGTCATTTGACAGTGGTGATGTAGATGGATAGAGATGCATGGAAGAAAAGCAGGAGGGGTTTTTATTTGGTGTGTTCTGGTTATAAGAATAGAATAGACAATATATATATATAAGGAATATTATATCTCGATTCCTATCAGAACTACAACAATTATAGTTGAATGATTAGTCAATCCACCGACAACCCAACTAGATGAAGGACCTATATGAATTGACTTCATTCAAACCTGGATACGTCATAGCATTCAAATGTTCTATCCATAAACATTCCTTTTGGAGAATGGATTTATCCCAATCACCACCACGGGGATGTGGTGGGATGACCTCCAATATAAGGAATCGTACCACTGTCAAATCATACCTGTGATAAAGTCCTATATGACGTCCAATAGTAGTCAATTTTCCCACACCAGTGTCATACAGGTGATCGCCAATGCGTTGGCGAAATTCTCTAATTGTTTTTCCAACATAGAAGGCATTGCAATTACATACCATTAAATAGACCACACCCTTAGTACTGCAGTCAGCATGAAAAGAAGGGAGAAAAACTTCACTATTTGGTAAGATAAACCGTTTGCCCTCCAGTACCCATGGGCAACGTGGGCAATTGCCACACCGGTGAGTTCCCCTAAGCACTGGGGGGGGTGGACGTTCTTGTGTGTAGTGACTCTGAGTGAGTCGGTCTCGCAGTGAAGATGCACGGCGGTAAACCATTTCGGGGTGTACTTTCACATGTTTAGACAGAGTGCTGTCATCAGTAAGAATATGCCAGTGTCTATTGAGAATGTCGCGTAGGACATTGTGATGAGCAGAATAGGTAGTAATGAAACGTACAGGATTGTTAGTTGAGGTGGTTGTATTCTTCTGTTTGGGTGTATCATATAACAGGGAATTCCTAGAACGTAGGCAAGCCCTGTTATAAGCTTTTTTTAGGTTTGTTCTGGCATAGCCACGATCCAGTAATCGTAACCTTAAAGCATCTGCCTGTTTTTGGAAATCGCTGGATAGTGTGCAATTCCTGCGTAACCTTAAATATTGGGCAAAAGGAATACTTCTAATTAAGGGTTTGGGATGGGCACTGGTAGCAAAAAGTAAAGTGTTTCCAGCCGTAGGTTTACGGTAAAGGTCCGTATGCAGAGTACCGTCACTTTGTTTGATGACAGTCAGGTCCAAGAAGGGGACCTGGGTGTCATCAAATTGGACGGTAAACTTAAGGTTAAATTCATTTATATTGAGCAGACGTACAAATTCCAACAAGGACTCAGAGGTACCGGTCCAAATAATAAATAAATCATCTATAAATCTATACCAAAGTAAAACCTGATCCAAAAATCTACGAAAGATGTCATTAGCATGTAATGAGCGTTCCCAGCCGCCAAGATATAAATTGGCATAGGATGGGGCGCAGGATGTGCCCATCGCTACGCCTTGGTTTTGCAAAAATAATTCATCATTGAACGTAAAATAGTTTTTACTAAGAATAAATGATAGTAACTGTAAAATAAATTTAACCAGTGACCAGGAAGTGTTTTCCTGTTCATAAAGGAAGGACCCAGCCGTTCTGACACCCTGCTCGTGCGGGATGCTAGAATATAAGGCCTCTACATCCAAGGCTACGAGCAGGGCGTCAGGAGGGACTTGGGTCCCCTCAATGTGTTTCAAGAGATCAGAGGTGTCTCGGATATAAGATGGAAGGCTCGTAACGTGAGGCATAAGGAACGCATCTACGAATTTACTCGCATTGTCTGTGAGGGATCCCATGCCAGACACAATAGGTCGACCGGGAGGGTTTTTTACATTTTTGTGCGTTTTGGGCAATGAATAGAAGGTTGGTAGCCGGGGGAATTTGGGAATCAGGTATTCTAAAGTATCTTTGTCAATAAGTCCTAGGAAATAAGCATCTGTGCAAAGGGACTTGAGTTCTAAAATAAAACTTGATATAAAGGTGGGAGAAATCCGACTGTACCAGTCGGTATTGTTTAATATTGAATAGCACATGTTTTGGTACATTTCATGTGTCATAAGTACAATATTTCCGCCCTTGTCCGACTGCTTGATGACAATATCGGTACATTTTTGCAGGGATTTGAGGGCTATTGTCTGTCTAATTGTTAAATTAGGAGATATAGCGTGCCATTCCTGTTTTTTAAGGTCTCTGATTGTGGCTTGTACAAAGGCCCAGATGGCTGGGCAGGTCATTAGGTCTGGGAATCTCCGGGAGGGGAGACGGAAGGGTTTACGTGGAGGTCTAATGATTGGAATGGGTACAATTGGATCATCAGTAACAGTATGTGCTGGATCTGTATCCTCTGGGTTGCTCTCATCATATAGGAGCATAAGGTCTCGAAGAGCTCGAAATTCGTCCACGGTGAACTGTTTAGTTCTCTCCGCTAACTCACGCTCCAAGTTAATTAGACCGCGATCTCTGTCAAAGATGAACTTATATGTTAAGTTGCGGGCGAATAAATAGAGATCCTTAATAGTATGAGTGATCTTAAGGGAATCAAGAGGGCAAAAGCCTAAGCCTAATTGTAATAATGAAGATTGATCATCAGTTAGTACTAATGGGGTCAAATTAATTATGTTAAGACCGGAGTTTTTAGAGGAGTTGGTTGTAATGGAGTCGGTAGATTTGGCATTGACTTTAGGACGAAAGTGTCCAAGTTTCCCTGCTGCTTCTTCAGGTCTAAAAAAATGACCTCGTCATTTGTTTTTGTGTACTTGTTGGTCACCAGAGATGAATTCAAGACTTTAGGGATTGCTCCATGTAAGGATGTGGATCTGCCCAAATTATCCGTAGATAGGTTGGTGTCCACAAGATCCCGTGCGGTTGGTACCCTTGTTTTGGTTGCCTTGGCAATTTGTCTGTCTTTTTTTGCAGGTAAAGGAGGGGGGGTAACCCCTCCATATCTCAGTCTTTTCCGGGCAGATTTATTGCCCTTAGAAGCAGTGGGAAATCTCGTACCACTTTGTTGGGAAGTTAAGGAGGAGATCGAAGAGTCGGATTCAACTTCAGTGTTGGAATTACCAGGAAGCTGAGCGCGTCTGGTGTTCCTCCTATTACTCTGATTAGTAGACCATTTGTATGCATATCCTTCTGCATATGCTGCTTTGTCTTTGTTGAATTTAGTTTGTTTACTGACAATAATGTCTCTATTAAGTGTCTCTAAACGAGTTTTTAATTCCTTCCATTTGTCGGTATATATAGTATTGCCGATCAAGTGTTGGAATTGACTGTTTAAATTGTTAATTTCTTTGTCAAGTGCGGTCATATCAGAAGTATATTGGATCACTAGTGATTTCATTAAGTCGGTACTGCACCCTAATAGGGTGGTTTCCCAATTCTTTTTGAAATCAGGTAGAGGTTCCTTGATAGTAGGGAATATTTGGATGCGTAGTCCTATTGGACAGATATTGTCCAATAAGTAACGTCTGAAATATTCAATATGCCAATGTAAGTGAGATTTGCGTTTCAGAAAGGCAAAGATCTTCCCAAAGTATACCTTAAGGTCATCATCTATTTTATGAGTATTAAGAGTAGATGTTTGTATGGTAGTCATGAAACATGTCCAGTCAGTACCAAGAACTTCCATAGCATCTATCTCAATCAAACAGTCATATCCATCATAAAGAAAAATCAAGAAAATGGATCTCCACAATGAAGAAATAAAATTAATATTTAATAATAATTAGAGTGAGAGGCACTCATGGGGTAGACCTGAATGAGTGTTAACTCAAAGAACAGGTTCTACAAGGAGAGAAGCGGGTGTGTTATCCACCCAATCGATAGTAGAAAGTGCGAGTATTGCCTCTTTTAGATTTAGATAACAATATCAATAAAATGTGCCAGCATCCCTATTAATTGTAGTTGGTATGACCTAATCAATAACTCAAACAAGGGCTGCTTGCGGCCTAGTTGATTGACTATAGATCAACGGGGGAGGGGGAGTTTGTTTGGGATTTTCAAGGCACTGATATGCAACAATATAAAAAGTAGTATAAATATTTATTTAACAAATTATACAAAAAATACAAGGCATTTGGGACAAACCCCACTAATCAGATAGATCAGAAGACCGTTGGTCTGATCGGTGGAGTCGTGGTCTCGACCGGTTTCGCAGTATACAACTGCTTCTTCAGGAGAATGTCTACAGGTATACAAATAAAATATAATGAAGCAACAAGCAATTGTGTACAATAATTTGATAAGAAAGAAAAATACATAGGGTCAATATTGTGCTTTGTAGGAGAGTCACAAGACTACTCACCTTGGTTTGCCAGAGTGATCATGAAAACGCTCGGGCAAGGAAACCCCCTAGGGCGCACGTGGGGGATAATAAGGACAGGCTCTGGTGGAAGAGGTTAATAAGTTATTCCTGATGGTTAATATGTTTAAGGACTGTTGTGCAGGGATAAGCCGGGATAAGGTGAAAAAACCGTGAAGGGGAGGGAAAGTTGGGACATGGGGGGAGGGGGGGAAAAAGAAGGAGGGGGAAGGGAAGGGAAGAGGGTTGATTGTGGGGGAGGATGAGAAAGGACATAGAGAGAAAAGGGAAGGAGAAGAAAGAGTTGATTGAAGCAGAAGGGGGGAGCAAAAGGAAAAAGGGAAAGCAAAAGAAAGAAAAAACGGAGGTAAAACTGAACAAAAAAAAGAAGAAACAGGGATAGACAAGAATATTTGAAGAAAGGTGAGAGTGGAGGAAAGGAAAAGAGCAAGGAAGAAAAAAAAGACAAAAAAGAAAAAGAATGAAGAAGAGAGAAGAGAAAGTATGAGAGGGGAAAGAGGAGAAAAGGAAGGGGTGAAAATAAGAGAAGAGAGAAAAGAATATCTGACATAAAGAAGGGAGTGGGGGGGGGGGTTTAAGTTGATGGAAAATGGGGAGTAGAAGTAAGTGAAGAAATAAGAAAGGTGATGGGATAGAGCGTTTTCATGATCACTCTGGCAAACCAAGGTGAGTAGTCTTGTGACTCTCCTACAAAGCACAATATTGACCCTATGTATTTTTCTTTCTTATCAAATTATTGTACACAATTGCTTGTTGCTTCATTATATTTTATTTGTATACCTGTAGACATTCTCCTGAAGAAGCAGTTGTATACTGCGAAACCGGTCGAGACCACGACTCCACCGATCAGACCAACGGTCTTCTGATCTATCTGATTAGTGGGGTTTGTCCCAAATGCCTTGTATTTTTTGTATAATTTGTTAAATAAATATTTATACTACTTTTTATATTGTTGCATATCAGTGCCTTGAAAATCCCAAACAAACTCCCCCTCCCCCGTTGATCTATAGTCAATCAACTAGGCCGCAAGCAGCCCTTGTTTGAGTTATTGATTAGGTCATACCAACTATAAGTACTGAGTGCATACTATACTGTACATGGCCAAACTTTTCAGTAAGCCAATATTTCTGTATTAAAAATTATTTTTTGTTATTGGTCTTATATAATACAATTTTCTGAGATATGGAAAATGTTTGAAATATATCACTCTATGTGTGAATATATCATACATGAGTTTGAAATGAATTACTGAAATAAATTAACTTTTTTGATCATATTCACATTTTTTGAGAAATGCGCCTGTATGTTTTTTTTTTTCTTGTGCTCTGTGTCCCATTAGAGCGATGTTTCTTCTGTGTCAAAGCACTACATTAACTTTTGAGATGCCTCCAAAGTAAGGAAGATGGCAGTTGTCACTGGAACAAGTGTCTTCATTTAAAACAAGAAAAGATAACTATCTTAAGTAAAAACAAAATAACGACAGTAAAACCTTGGTTTGAGAGTAACTTGGTTTGAGAGCGTTTTGCAAGACAAGTTTTATTGACAATGGTCACCTGGAGAAAAAGGGGGAAATGTCCAGTAAGGGACACAGGTGACAATAAAATGATTAAAGGGGTTGTAAGGGTAAAAGTTTTTTCACCTTCATGCATCCTATGCATTAAGGTGAAAAAACTTCAGACAATACCAGGCCCCCCGTTATACTTACCTGGCCCCTCAAAAATCCTGCGCTCTGCCCCGACATCCTCTTCGCCGCTCAGCCTGGCCGTTGATTGGCTAGATCGGATGGATTGGAAGCAGGCGCTGCTGTCAATCACATCCAATGACGCGGCGTGCCGGGGGCAGGGCCGAGTGATATAGTGATCGGCTTTAGCCCTTGCGGGAGCGCTCTCGCAAGGACTCCACACCATGCAAGCTCGCTTGCATGAATGTGTGGAGTTCTTGTGGGGAGGACCAGAGAGAGCCGCCGAGGGACCCCAGAAGACCAGGTTCGGGGCCACAAAACGAGCTGCACAGTGGAGGTAAGTATAACATGTTTGTTATTTTTATTTGTTCTTGTTTTCTTTACATCCCCTTTAAAGGAGGATAACGTGACCATAACTGATGACTAGGGGACAATTGACCAAGTTTTGTAGGTCACATGTAGAACCACATTGAGGTATGTCCTAAATTGGACACTGTATATAATTTAAAAAGATTGAAGTCGGGCAAAAAAAACCCGTATCCACTCCACTGGAATGTATTTTCTCACAGTGGGCACTGAGTCTCATTGGCAGATCAAAAAAAATGAAAAAAATATGTAAGTGCAGCGCAATAAAAACCATATAAAAGTGACTGAAGATGACACCCAGTGATACAGCAAAAACTCTTTAAACGAAAGTGATGTTTCCTCCACCAACAAGAGAAATTGGTGGAGGAAACATCACTTTCCTTTGAAGAGTTTTTGCTGTATCACTGGGTGTCATCTTCAGTCACTTTTATATTTATTTTATTGCGCTGCACTTACATATTTTTTTTCATTTGCTACATTTGAGGTTGTAATCGCCCTTTTTTGTGTTCAGCTTGCAATATCTTTAGTTTAATTGCATTGTTTGTGCACTGATTGCTGCTTCTATTGTTCATTGGCAGATCACATCAAATATTTTGAAATACATTATCTACCTGTCTTTATCAGATCCTACCAAAACTTTTGGTGCCTACTTTAGAAACATATTGGTCATTCTACCCCCCTGCTTTGAGCATTTCTGCTAGTTCTCAAATTGCTCTCATCGCTAGAAAAATGTGGTTGGCTTGTGGCATTATACCGTTTTATATTTTAGGTGCTCTGATCAATCTCTATTTTCGACCAACCACCTTTGAATCAAACTGTTATGGAAATCTGCTTAAAGTGTCCTTGCTATTTTCCTTCACAAGAACCTTCAGAAAGGGAAAATTTGCCATGTACCGTTTTAAAGTAAGTGAACCATTTACAGTGGAACAAGGTTCTTGCTGAGAAAAACATCATACAAAGTGAATCGTAATAAATGTCAGTTCTCGGTTTCTTAATAATACATAAAACTTGGCATTCGATGGTAAATCCTGCAGAGTTAATCATATGGGTCACAAATATAGGCTTCTTAACTTTCATTTATCAGTATTTCACAATCCCACACAGAAAATTATTAGTCTTTACTAGCTTTGTTCTCTATATTTTAAAGGTTTCTAGCCGAGCGGAAACCGTTCTTCGAAGGAAAACAAAAAACACGGGATCTTTTTTTTCCTCACAAAAACATATCTTGAAACAGTTTTGCTGTTGTGTGTTTGTATGTCCACCAGGTCTGTGTTATGAGCTGGTGGTGCCCTTGACCCAGCAAATAAAAAAAACCTTCCTGTGATTAGAAGTTGATAGGTAGATACATGAAGATAACTCAAAAGAATCATCAATCAAAAAAACAATGTTATGTTGTCTCTTTAAGTGATTGTAAAGTCTTGTTTTTTTTTTCTTTTTCTATAAAAATAACAAACATGTTATATTTACCTGCTCTGTACAGTTGGTTTTGCATGGAGCAGCTGAATTCTCCTCTTCTCTGGTCCCTCTTCGGCTCTCCTGGCTCCTCCTTCCTGTCGAGTGCCCCCATAGCAAGCATCTTGCTATGGGGGCACCCGAGCCGAGTCACAGCTCCCTGTGTCCATTCAGACACAGAGCCAGGCCAGGCACCGTCTCCTCTCTCTCCTGATTGGCTGTCTGGCTGAGACACAGCTGCTGTCAAAGTCAATCAGGAGGGAGAGTCTCAGATGGCCGAGGCCCTAGTGGAAATCGCTGGACAGAGATGGGGCTCAGGTAGATTTTAGGGGGGGGGGGGGCGATATTTTATAATTTATAATAATAATTTATTATTTTCGATAATAAATTTGGAGAAATAAAGGGCCCAATGTATACATGTTAAAACTGCGCTCCAGACAAACGGCTAAATACTAAGATGAAATACATTAAGGCCCAGATTCTCAAAGACTTACGACGGCGTATCTCCAGATACGCCGTCGTAAGTCTGAATGTGCGCCTTCGTATCTATGCGCCTGATTCATAGAATCAGTTACGCATAAATTCGGCCAAGATACGAGCGGCGTAAGTCTCCTACGCCGTTGTATCTTGGGTGCATATTTATGCTGGCCGCTAGGTGGCGCTTCCATTGATTTCCGCATTGAATATGTAACTGAGCAAGATACGCCAATTCACGAACGTATGTACGCCCTTCGCAATTAGTTAGGCCGTTTACGTAAGACATACGCCGGCGTAAAGATAAAGCTGCTCTCTAGGTGGCGCAGCCCATGCAAGGTATGGACATCAGAACAAGCGTATCTTTTTACGTTGTTTACGTAAGTATTGACTTTAGGGGGGTGAATTGTTATGCACATTGACTTTTTCTGTTATTTTGTCCTATTTGTTGTTTGCTTCACAATAAAAAAAACTTCTTTAAAGTTGTGGGCATTTTCTGTAAATTAAATGATGCAAATGCTCAAACAATCCATGTTAATTCCAGGTTGTGAGGCAGGACTCAAGTGTTTAACGTGGAGGTTCACCCGAAAAACTAATTTTTTACAGTAGATTGATGCTAATTACGGTAAGCACAATTTTTTTTTTTTTTTTTAAATCAATGAAGTACTTACCGTTTTAGAGATAGATGTTCTCCCGTCACAAGTTTCCAAAAGTAGCCGAACGTCGGTGCGCAGGTGCCGTATAGAGCCGCACCGACGTTCGGCTTCTTTCGGCAACGCGCTGTATGCGACCGTCGGAAGGCTGTCAATCAAATAGGAACGCCCAGTCCCGAAGACCATACCCGGAAGCGGCGGAGAACATCTATCTCTAAAACGGTAAGTACTGCATTGGTTTAAAAAAAAACACCTGATTGCGCTTCCCGTAATTAGCCTCAATCTATTGTTAAAAAATTTTTTTCGGGTGAACCCCCGCTTTAAGGACCAGCTGGCGGATGTAAAAAAACTGATGTAAAAACTGATGAAATAGGATAAAAAACTAAAGTAAACTTCATCCGTTTTTTTCTTTGAAAAAAACGTGACTGAACTGTTGAAATGAGTGGTCTACATGTGTGAAAGGGACCCGAGGAGTAAAGTTCAGTTCATTCCTTCTTTCTTCTCAGAAAATCAGGAGGTGTTGTGCAAAAATCACTTTGATAAACACGCTCTAGTATTTCCAGCCACAGCCATCTTGATTTTTATGGCATTTACTTCCTCGAATCCATCTGGCCTTAGCTCAGGCATGCTTAGCTAAGAAAATTCCTCCTCCCCTCCTCCAGATGAAAGAAAAATAAATGTCCATGACGACTCCTGAGATGTATGACATCATTTTAGACTAGGCCAGAAACCAGGAAGCAAATGAAGAAATGAAAAAACATAAAAATAAGTAAATATAATATACCTACTTACTAATGCTATGCTAGAAGCATAATAATTAAAATAGTTAATGTTGATTGAGAGAGTTTAGTTCTGCTTTAATATACTTATTGCTAAAACATCATTTAAAATGTGGGTATGTTTTAAAAAAATATCCAAAACCTTTATAGTTTCTATTAAACTTTCTAGCCAACGGGCACATATCAGACCACATTATAAAGATATTTTTCTTAGTGTCATTCTGTAACATTAAAATTCAATCTTTCAACACAGAATTTTCTTCTAGTAGCTTAATTAAGAAAGGAGAAAAAGAAAAATGACTAAGAACTATAATAATTCTATACAATCATATATATGTAGATGGTCAGAAAATGGCCTTTGCTTTTTGTGCACGTCTCTTTTTGACAGAAGCATTAGCTACACAGATTGAAGACTTTTATTTTGCATTCGCTTTTTAGGTAGAGGATAAGAAAAATGTAGTGCACACCAATAGCTAGATTCACAAAGAGTTACGCCGGCGTATCAGCAGATACGCCGTCGTAACTCGGAATCTAAGCCGTCGTACATTTAAGTGTATTCTCAAATTGAGTTACACTTAAATGTAGCTAAGATACGACTGCCTGCGCCGTCGTATCTTAGCTGTCTAGTTCCGCCGGCCGCTAGGGGCGTGAACGCTGATTTACGCCTAGAATGCGTAAATCAGCGAGATACGCCGATTCACAAACGTACGCTTGCCCGTCGCAGTAAAGATACGCCATTTACGTAAGGCGTTTTCCGGCGTAAACTTAGTCGAACAAATAGCTGGCCTAGCCAATGTTAAGTATGGCTGTCGTTCCTGCGTCGAAATTTGAAAATTTTACGTTGTTTGCGTAAGTCGTCCGTGAATGGGGCTGGACGTAATTTACGTTCACGTTAAAACCAATACGTCCTTGCGGCGTACTTTGGTGCAATGCACACTGGGATATGTCCACGGACGGCGCATGCACCGTTCGTAAAAAACGTCAATCACGTCAGGTCACGAATCATTTACATAAAACACGCCCCCCTGTTCCTCATTTGAAATACACGCGCTTAGGCTGGCCAATTTACGATACGCCGCCGTAACTTAGGAGGCAAGTGCTTTGTGAATACAGCACTTAACTCTCTGACTTACGGCGGCGTAGCGTAAATATGATACGCTACGCCGGGTCAAAATTACGCCGACATACCTGAATCCAGCTAATAGTGAATAAAGTCAACCTCTAGGCAAAAAGCTAGATGCCATGATAAAATACTGCATGCCTATGATAGCTGTCTTACCTGCCAAAATGTTGTTGTTTTTCTGTCTGTCTATCCTGAGATGTAAACAGCCCTGTCTGACAGAGCAGGAAGCCTGTTTTGCAGCCACTGTGCCCATCAAACGCTGCCACTGTGCCATCAAATGCTGCCACTGTGCCATCAAATGCTGCCACTGTGCCATCAAATGCTACCACTGTGCCATCAAATGCTACCACTGTGCCCATCAAATGCTGCCACTGTGCCCATCAAATGCTGCCACCGTGCCATCAAATGCTGCCATCGTGCCATTAAATGCAGCCCCCAGCCCATCAAATGCAGCCACTGTTCCCATCAAATGCAGCCACTGTGCCCATCGAATATTGCCACTGTGCCCAATCGAATGCTGCCAATGTGCGCATCAAATGCAGCCACTGTGCCCATCGAATGCTGCCACTGTGCCATCAAATGCCGCCACTATGCCCATCAAATGCTGCTACTGCTTGTTGTCTGCCTGGCACTTACCCAGTCTCGGTATGGCAGCGGGTGACGACAGCGAGCGGTGTCCTCCATGCGACTCCTCCCATCCTCTCCTCCAATCACAGCACCTGTCGTTTCAGCCAATCAGGTGACAGGTAACAGACCCGAGCACCTAAATGGCGGAGAGGCGTTTCAGTGTTAGGAAAGCAAATATTCATTCGCATTTCTAACACACTTGGGTGGACTGTGTGCGCCAAGCATGATGCTCGCAGTGCATCTTGTTTGACACCTAATCAGGTGCTTCAGAAACTCCCCCGCCGCTGTAATTCAGGCGGCCGGGCACCTGGATAGCGGATGGCAGCTGCGGCCATGGATAGATTCATGAAATGCATGAATCTATCCATTGGTCATAGAGGGGGTGACTGAAGAGAGGGGGCGGTGCCTTGCACCCTTATGGACGTACTGCCACTGATTACAAGTCTTGTGGCTTCTCAGCATGACTGGACAGTGAAAGAAGAAGTAGCAGATTGTTAAGCTCATCTATGTCACTACTCTCTCCTCCTGTCAGTGTTACTTGTTGGCACATTAGCACTGCAGTACATCTGAGTGGCTCCTGGTGCTGCATCTCCCTCTACTAAAGAGTGTACAAGTACACAGTACATACGGCGCTCATAGGAGAAGTGCAGAGTCTGTTGGAACTTTCATCTGGATCTGTAGACCATCAACATGGTACAGGAAGGGATGAGGCAACTGGATGGATGGACGAAAGAGTAATCAATGAATGGGTGGCTGATCAGGAGAAGGGACTGAGACTGGAACCTCTGCAGCTCCTGCAGAAGATCTGGGCAGGATCACCTCCATGTAGAGGAAAACGAACAGCAGGGCGCTGTGGTCAGTGTCAAATAAAAGTCATATCTCTTTTGCTGTATTCCACTATACTGAATAATACTGGATCACAAACCCCACTGTACTGTCACAAATGGCCTTGGCTCTGCTCCACAGCCAGGAGACTGGCGTAAAATGTGGGAGGCCCTGTTTAAAACTTCTCGCAGTGTCCTGGTTCTTGAAAATGATTTCAAAGTTATGTCCCTTTGGTACTTTACCCCAGCTTGGATCGCAAAATGTCTACCGTCATACCCATCCAACTGCTTCCGAGGTTTCCCATATTTGGGCGATATGAATCACATATGGTGGACCTGTCCTAAAGAAACCTATAGCATGAGCTTTGAAGGTTGAGGTTAAAAATCGGGTTCACGGCATGCTCAATAACAAAGACAATTATGACCAATTTCAACGGACTTGGCAACCATGGATAGACAACTTCCTGCCTTCTCAAATGACCTGATTCCTAGAACTGTGAAGGCTCCATGTGATACAGCTTGAATCCCCTGGGGTGCCTGATTCCCCCCCTTCTCCATTTCTCTTCCCTTTATTTCTCTTCTTTCTTCTTGTTGCTTGTCTTTACCTGCTTCCTCTTCTCTTTGTTGAGCTCCTGTAGGCTCTGGATGAACAGCGTAGGCCATGGCAGATTATTCCTTTGCCATCCCCCACCCCCTTTTTTTTGTTTGTTTGTGCCAGGCTCCTTGTTAGGGTTGCCACCTGTCCGGCATTCACCTGGACAGTTCGGGTTTGGAATCATGCGTCCAGGTTTCAGACTGCCTGAAACCCGGACACATTATTCAGACTGGACTAGGGCTTAACAGCATGGTTGCTGGCTGCAGTTGTCTAAGCTGAGCTCTTTCATGCTGCCCAAAACCAGCACAAATACCATATTCATCGGGGTATAACACGCACTTTTCCCCCTGAAAACAGAGGGCAAACAGTGCCTGCGTGTTATACGCCGATATCATGTTTACCAACAGGGGGCGGGGATCGGGCGGGCCTGCCCCAGGAGCCACCCATTGAGGGGGTGTCAGGCTGGCCGTCCCACCTCCCCTGGCCCTGGAATAATGCTTCCTGCATAATCTGAAGTTGAGAAAAAATAAGTCACTTGCCAGCCCCTGCTACACCGCTCCTCTTGTGTTAGTGTCATTGTAAAACGAAGCTTGTAAGAATCTCTATAGCTCAGTTATTTCTGGCTGCTCTCCTCCTCTGAGTGTAGCTTTGATTGGAGGAGGAGAGCGGTCACATGACCATCTGTGTAACATCAGAGGAGAGCAGTCATGTGACCAGGTCAGTGAAAAAAAACGGAGCAATTGAGGTATATGGAAGCTTTGTTTTTCAATACGAGTGACACAGGAGTAGCAGTGTGGAAGCGGCTGACAGTGATTTATTTTTTACTTAATTGCAGAGAATGCTGGCAGCACTGTTCCAGGAGACTGGGGGTCTCCTGGGATTGCAGGAGGGCTGTGTACTGGATGGGAGATGTATAATGGATGGGAGATGTATAATGGATGGGGGCTGTATACTGGGAAGGGGGGGCTGTATAATGGATGGGGGGGTCGTGTACTGGATGGGGGGTGTTCAATGGATAGGGGGATGTGTACTGAATAGAGGGGTGTACTGGATGGGGGGGATGTATAATGGACGGGGGGGCTGTATAATGGATGGTGGGATATGTACTGGATAGGGGGGGATGTGTACTGGTTAGGGGGCGTATAATGGATGGGGGGCTGTGTACTGTAAAAGGGGCTGTAAAAACATTGTTTCCTTAAACTCCCCACTTAAAATTGGGGTGCTTGTTATACGCCGATAAATATGGTAGGTATTCAATAAGTCTTGCTTTACTCGTGTCATTTCACGCTATCAGGCTATTGCCGTTCTTTGCATTTGGGGAGCAATATTCGTACAAGGTGTATTGGTACCTTATGTTTCTCTTTCATTTATGTACTGCTTTTACCGCTTTTGTTTTTATTGAAAGATCTCAATAAATTTCAGTAAAAAGAGTGTTGTCCTTTGCTGTGTTGTTTTAAATCAGGGGTAGTACCTGTATGAATTAAATTACTCAAACTGAATTACTAACACCACAAAATACCACTGTGTTTTTCATCGTTGCTGGAAGTTTTTTTTCCTGCTGCTCATATGTACTTATTGTAAAAATAATAATAATTACATTTTTGTCAATTGTGCATTTAATCAGATGGTCAATAAATTCCCCACATAATAAATTATGATGAGTAGACTGATTTCAGCTTTGAAATTACCAACTTTACTTTTTGTGAGAATTTGCCAAAATGAAAACTTATGATTTCATTCAGTAGATGCTTCACCAAGATTTGCTTAAGAGAGTGTATAAAAAAAACCACATAAAATGTGAAACTTAAGAGGACAAGTTCTAAGAACAGGTTCAGTATAACAGAGATGAGCTTTTGAAACCTTTAAAGTGGAACTTCACCCTAAAGGGGAAGTTTCCCTTTATGCCCTCCTCTCCTCTAATTTTGCCACTTTTTGGAGGGGTGGGCTGGGTACCTGGTTTTGACAGGTAACCATCCCCACTTCCAGTTGCTGTTTGCCAGGAGCCACAGCCAGCTGTTTACCGTAAACATTCCAGCACTGGGGACGCGAAGACCGGTGAAAAAGCAGATCAGGTGATCCAGGCACTGGACCCCTGGAGAGGTAAGTGTCCTTTTATTTGTAGCTGCTGACGTTACTTTTTTTGGGCTGAAAAATCACTTTAATGTTGCCACTCTATTTGCCAAAATCTCTTGATTTTTACTGAAAACTTCAGGATTATTAAAACTCATATTCACAATTTTTTTATAATTATCTTAATATGTGCCTTTTAAAGAGAAGTCTAACATTTAATAAAAAGGTACCAGAATATCTCTGCTCTGTCATTCTTTGAAAGAAAGCCATGAAATTCACTTAACTTGCTGGTAAATTTGCTTACACACCTTTTCTAGCTGGGCAACGTTGACCATGACACCAAGAACATAATCACAGTACTGCATTTGGAAAATCCAAGTATATAGGGCTTCGCATCTAGAAAGCCAGAACACCTTCTTCCACAAGTTTCCAAACTTTTTGGCCTAAAAGAAAAATGCTATGTGTGACGAAAAACTAACACTGCACATCACCCTGAACACACCCTCCTCACGTCAAACATGGTGGTGGCAGCATCATGTTGTGGGTTAGCTTTTATTCAGCAGGGACTGGAAAGCTGGTCAGAGTTGATGGGAAGATGGATGAAGCCAAATACAAGGGAAACTTAGGCCTCGTACACACGACCGTTTTCCTCAACAGAATCCATCAAGAAACTTAGTGGCAGAGCTTTTTTGCAGAGGAAAACGGTCGTGTGTATGTTTTTCATCGAGGAAACTGTTGAGGAACTCGACGAGAAAAAAAAGAGAACAAGTTCTCTTTTTACTCGACCGGAGTCTCATGTTCCTCGTCGTGTTTCTCGTCGGGCTGGTTTAGGATGAGAAACACGATCGTGTGTATGCTAAGAAACCCGCGCATGCTCACAATAAAGTATGTGACGGGAGCGCACCTTCGGTCAAAGTAGCGTTTGTAATGGAGATAGCACATTTGTCACGCTGTAATCGTCTCCTACCAAACTTTTACTTAACACGCAGTAACATGAGATTAGCAAAAGCAGCCCCAAGGGTTGTGCCAGTGGAATCGAACTTCCCCTGCCGTTGTATGTGTTGTACGTCACCGCGTTTGAGAACAAGGAGATTTGGTCTTGACAGTGTGTACGCAAAGAAAGCTTGTCAAGTTTCTCGACATGCCTAACAAGGAACTCGTTGAGGAAAATGATGTTTCATTTACGACGAGTTCCTCGGTCGTGTGTACGGGGGCCTAAGAAGAAACCCTGTTAGAATCTGCAAAAGACTTGAGACTGGGGCAGAGGTTCACCTTCCAGCAGGACGATGACCCTAAACATACAGTTTGAGCTACAATGGAATATTTATGTGTTAGAATGGGCCAGTCAAAGTCCAGACCTAAATTCAATAGAGAATCTGTGGCAAGACTTGAAAATTTCTGTTCACAGACGGTCTCCATCCAATCTGACAGAGCTTGAGCTATTTTGCAAAAAAAGTATAGGCAAAACAAATATCACTCTCCAGACATGCAAAGCTGGTAGAGACGTCCCCAGCTGTAATTGTAGTGAATTGTAGTGAAAGGTGGCTCTACAATACAAATGCTGAATACAAATACAAACCACACTTTTCACATATTTATTTGTAAAAACAATTGAAAACCATTTATAATTTTCCTTCCACTTCACAATTACGTGCCACATGGTTGGTTGTAACTTGGCAAAATTTGGAAAATTTCAAGGGATATTAATACTTTTTCAAGGCACTGTAACAAAGAATGCTATGTACCTAATTATACGAAAATTAATAATTATAATTTGGAGCATTATACCTTCAAAAGTATTTGGTTATAAGAAGAATAACACCCATTTCCATCTACACAGCAAGCAGCAAAACTATCCCCATTAATATGCTCAGAAATCTTTCACACCTGAATAATTAATATTTTTGTAAAGATAGATGTTTTTGTATGAAAAAATGTGTTTATCCCTGGGCTTTTTACAAATAGTTTTCATTCTGCTACTGTCAGGTTATCTGTGTTTAAGCCTGAAGGTTTTCCCTTAGATTACACCTCAAATATACAGGATATGGTTAAAATAATATTTTTGTACAAATAACACCCTGGCAGACATTGAGAAAAATCATGGGGCAGATCCACAGAGATCTGCACCCGCTCAGCGTATCAGAGATACGCTACGCCGCCGTACCTTACCTGGCTTTAAATCGAATCCTTAAAGATTTTGCGCCGTAAGTTACGGCGGCGTAGTCTATCTCTGGCGGCGGAATTCAAATCGGCGATTAGGGGGCGTGTCTCATTTAAATTTCCCGCCGTGCATTGCGCTAAATGACGTGAATTACGTCCATCCCGATTCACGGACGACTTACGCAAAAAAAAATTCAAATTAAACGCGGGAACGACGGCCATACTTAACATGGCAAGTCTAACTATACGCCGCAAAACACCAGCTTTAACTATACGCCGGAAAAAGCAGACTAGAGACGACGTAAAAGCGACGCGACGGCCGCGCGTACGTTCGTGGATCGTCGGAAATAGCTAATTTGCATACCCGACGCGGAAAACAACGCAAACTGCACCCAGCGGACGCCAAAGTATTGCATCTAAGATCCGAACACGTACGAAGCCGTACGCCTGTTGGATCGAACCCAGATGCCGTCGTATCTTGGTTTGAGGATTCAAACTAAAGATACGACGCGGGAAATTTGAAAGTACGCCGGAGTATCCGTAGATACGCCGGCGTACTCTCTCTGTGGATCTGCCCCCAAGTTTTTAGGTTTGGTCTTCACTGACACCAACTATAGTGGTTTGTCTGAGTTTAGTTGAGTTAGGCCTCGTACACATGATAGGTTAACCAGAGGACAACGGTCTAACCATAGGTTAAAAAAAAGCCAACTTGCTTTAAATTTAACCGATGGATTCCTAACCGATAGGTCAAAACCGACCGTTAGTAGGCACGACCATCGGTTAAAAATCCACGCATGCTCAAGTCGACGCATGCTTGGAAGCATTGAACTTAGTTTTTTTCAGCACGTTGTTGTGTTTTACGTCACCGCGTTCTGACACGATCGGTTATTTAACCTATGGTGTGTAGGCGTGAAGAATCATTAGTCAGCTTCATCGGTTAACCTATGACAACGGTCCTTCAGACCGTTGTCCTCTGGCTATCCTATGGTGTGTACGAGGCTTTAGTGCAGCAATACCTGTTAAAGGTAGCATGGACACAGGCTTTCTGTTAATACAGCTGTCAAGGTAATATCTGCAAGGTTTTAAATGAAAACTTAAGGTAGGAGAACTTGCCACTGTAAAAGGGAATCAATCAGGATTGTTGTTATTTGACACAGCCATTGCTTAAGGATTGACACTGCTTCATTTCCAGAAAATGTAAGTGAATAAAAGTGCCACACTAAAGTATCTAGCTTTCAAAATGATTTTGTTATGAGTATCCCAAGTATTCTAAGTGTATAGATCAACGTGTTTCGGGGGCTGTACCCTCTTTATCAGGGCTTATAATGCAGTTGAAGTTGTTTTGCAGAGCTTAACAGATATTTTGTTCAGAAATAAAAATTAAAAATGTGTTTTTTTCCTTTACTATATACAGCATTGAAAGCAGAACTACACTGCATCTGCAACCCTATTTAGCCACATAACCTCTAGAAGATGTACCCCCCTTCATGACCGTGCCACTGACAATTCTGCGGTCGTGCGATGTGGCTCCCAAACAAAATTGACGTCCTATTTTTTCCCACAAATGGAGCTTTCTTTTGGTGGTATTTGGTCACCTCTGCGGTTTTTATTTTTTGTGCTATAAACAAAAAAGAGCGAAAATTTTGAAAAAAAAGCAATATTTTTTACTTTTTGCTATAATAAATATCCCCCCCCAAAAAAAAAACATTTTTTCCCTCAGTTAAGGCCGATATATATTCTTCTACATATTTTTAGTAAAAAAAAAATCGCAATTAACGTATATTGATTGGTTTGCGCAAAAGTTATAGTGTCTACAAAATAGGGGATAGTTTTATGGCATTTTTATTAATATTTTTTTTTATTAGAAATGGCGGTGATCAGCGATTTTTATCGTGACTGCGACATTATGGCGGACACATCGGACACTTTTGACGCTATTTTGGGACCATTGCTATAAAAATGCACTGATTACTGTGTAAATAACACTGGCAGGGAAGGGGTTAATCACTAGGGGGTGAGGAAGGGGTTACGTGTCTCATAGGGAGTGAT
Organism: Rana temporaria; assembly: GCF_905171775.1. Classification (NCBI taxonomy): domain Eukaryota; kingdom Metazoa; phylum Chordata; class Amphibia; order Anura; family Ranidae; genus Rana; species Rana temporaria. Next base: position 31,336,008 of record NC_053499.1, on the reverse strand, counting down.
TCTAACTGTGGGGGGATGGGCTATGAGTGACTGCTCCCAATGACAGGGAGCAGACGATCAGTGTCCTGTCACAAGGCAGAACAGGGAAATACCTTATTTACACAGGCATCCCTCTGTTCTGCAGCTCTGTGAAACAATCGCAGGACACCGGTGGACATTGAGTCCGAGGGTCTCCCGGGCACGGTCAAGGAGCTTGTGGCAGGGGTGCATGCACCCACATGGTGGAAACTTTAAAGGGACGTACAGATACGTCCCTTTGCACAGCCATTCCATTCTGGTGGCGTAAATGTTCATGCTGCGGTCGTCAAGCAGTTAACTGACAATTGCGCGGTCATGTAACGCTGTACCTAAATAAAATTGATGTCCCTTTTTCCCCATAAATAGAGCTCTATTTTGGTGATATTTGATCACCACTGGGTTTTCTACTTTTTGCTCTATAAACGATAAAATAAAAAAAAAATACAATATTTTTTTACTTTCTGCTAAAAAACATATCCAATAAAAAAATGGGAAAAAATCAAATGTCTTCATAAATTTAGGTCAATATGTATTCTGCTAAATATCTTTGGTAAAAAAAAAAAAAACAATAAGCGTGTATTGATTGGTTTGCCCAATTAAAACATGTGATTTTTGCTTGGAACACCTAATCTTGTGGAAGGGAAAAATAACAATAATAATTATAATTTCCGCATGCACATGATTTGAAAATTGAACAGCTTCATTTTTTTCACTGAGCTAAGGGTACATTCACCAGGCACTGAAACTCAACAAGCTTGCGTGTATCAGATGTCAGACCCCTGATATCCACAGTTTTGCACTGGGTCAGTGATTTACGAAGTAGAGAAACAGAAGGATAAGAATGACAGTATGACAGCCCTGGATCCTGCACCCCCACAAACAAGTCAGCAGTGGCAGCCACCATATTAATTTTAAAATGTTCTTGTTCATTTCTTTGAGACCCGTGTTGTGAATGTTATTATCCAAAAAAAAAATATTTTAAACAACTATAAAACCTACTAAAATGTTGCCTATCAATGGTATTTCAGTGATGGTGTATATAATAGTCCTGATCAAAACTTTAAGACCACTAGAAAAATGTCAAAAAATCATATTTTACATTGTTGGATCTTAACAAGGTTCCAAGTAGAGCTTCAACAATGCAACAAGAAGAAATGAGTGAGACAAAACATTTTTTGAGCATTCAATTTAATGAAAACAACGAATAAACTGAAACAGGCTGTTTTTCAGCTGATCAAAAGTTTAGGACCACATGCCTTTAAAAGGCCAAATCTGTGCAAAGATGTGGATTCATTGTCATCTTCTGTCAGGTAGTCACACGTTGTGATGGCAAAGACAAAAAAACTCTCCCTTTTTGAACGTGGTCGGGTTGCTGAACTGCATAAGCAGGGTCTCTCATCAAGACACTGGATGATCCTCGACCCAAATTAAGGCCCTTACTGGTGCTGACTGCAGCCCCATAACCATCAGACGGCATCTGAGACTGAAGGGCTTCAAAAACAAAAAAACTTCTTCAAAAACCTTGTCTCCTTGAACGCCACAGAACTGCTCGTTTGGACTTTGCAAGAGAGCACCAAACATGGGACATTCAAAGGTGGAAGAAACATTTTTTCTCATCAGAGAATAAAACTAACCTTGATGGTTTCCAACATTATTACTGGCATGACAAGCAGATCCCACCTGAGATGTTTTCTACGCGCCACAGTGGGCGCCATAATGGTCTGGGGTGCTTTTTCCTTCAGTGGAACAATGGAGCTTCAGGAAGTGCAGGGGCGTCAAACGGCCAATGGCTATGTCCAGATGTTGCAGAGATCATTCCTTGTGACTTAGGGCCCTCGTCTGTGTGGTAACGACTGGGTTTTTTCAACAGGACAACGCTACAGTACACAATGCCCGCAGGACAAGGGACTTCTTCCAGGAGAATAACATCACTCTTTTGGCCCATCCTGCGTGTTCCCCTGATCTAAATCCAATTGAGAACCTTTAGGGATGGATGGCAAGGGAAGTTTACAAAAAGGGACACCAGTTCCAGACAGTAGATGGCCTTTGTGCGGCTGTCTTCACCACTTGGAGAAATGTTCCCACTCACCTCATGGAAACGCTTGCATCAAGCATGCCGAAACATGAATTTTTGAAGTGATCAACAATAACGGCGGAGCTACTCATTACTGAGTTCATGTTTGAAAGTTGGATTTCTGTTTTGGGGGGTTTCCGTTTTTTTTTTGGAGGTGTGGTCCTAAACTTTTGATCAGCTGAAAAACAGCCTGTTTCAGTTTACTCGTTGTTTTAATTAAATTGAATGCTCAAAAAATGTTTTGTCTCACTCTCATTTCTTCTTGTTGCATGTTGAAGCTCTACTTGGAACCTTGTTAAGATCAAACAATGTAAAATATGATGTTTTGCCATTTTTTAAGTGGTCTTAAACTTTTGATCAGGACTGTATTCTAATTGGTATAAAAAAATCATTTTAAAAGTACAGTAGTACTTAGGCCTCTTTCACATTGAGGCGTGGAGCCGCGGTGACGGTATAGCCGTGCTATTTGTAGCGCCGCTATACCGTCGTATTTACCGCGACATTCGGGCGCTAGCGGTGAGGTTTTAACCCCCGTGGGCATTGCGGGCGGTATTACCGCGGTTTCCCATTGATTTCAATGGGAAGGCGCGGTATAGGAGCGGTGAACACACCGCTCCTATACCGCAGTAAAGATGCGGCTAGCAGGACTTTTGGAGCATTCCTGCTAGCGCACCGCTTCAGTGTGAAAGCCTTCGGGCTTTCACATTGAACACTGCAGGGCATGATTTTTCATGCGGTATAGCAGCGCTATTTTTAGCGATGTACCGCATGAAAAACGCCTCAATGTGAAAGGGGCCTTAATGTACATAGGAGGTATTATCTAAATGTTTTTATTATGTTTTTATTAGGCATATTTTTCTTTGTATTTAAATTTGTGTCTTGAATATAAAATATCCTAAAAAAAAATTAAGGTCAGTGATGAATATAGTTAAAAAAAAAAAAACCTTACTGTGAAAAAAAATAAAACTAATAATTTTGTTTCTGCAAACAATTTTCTTGATTTTAACTTTTTTGTGCATAAAGAAGAGCACATGTAACTGTAAATGTCAAGGAGGATTTACCCTTTTATAAAATTTGTAAATATATAAAAAAAAAATTAACAGTTAACTTCTTTTTGAGCTATGTGCTTGTAAAATGCAAGTTTTTAAATATAAATATTTAAGCAGCAACCTAACAAGGGTTTAAAATATTGGGTACAAATGTTCCACGTGCAGAAAATACAAATCTAAGCTTCTCTATGACAATACCCCACATACTGCTGTGTACCACATAAGCTTAGACAGTTATATGATTAACTTCTTCCTATGTAAGTGTTTTGACATGTATGTTATAAAAATATATTGCATATTTGAGCTGCATATATTTAACATATAATTATAATACAAAAATAAAAAAATAGTTCTTTAAAAATGTAAAATGTGTTAATCTTTCTCAGTAGTGCTCAGAGCCATAAACAGATTGTAAAGGCAGCGTCTGGCCCAAGTGCCACCAGTTGGACAGCCCTAGGCATTGTGAAGTATTGTGACCTATATTGGTTGTTGTGCATCCCCTGTCTACCACAAGCTTTTTCTATACATTTGATTTTATAAAAAAAAATGTTACTACTATTATTGTGTAGCTGTTGCTTATATTATAGGGTGAAAGTCATTTTCTGAGCTCAATGTACAAAATGATTGCCTGTGATATTACTCTGGTCACAGTGACATCAAAATTCCCAATGCGCAGTTGCAATCTCAAATAGATTATTTGGTCAGCCCATGAAGTGGATTCTGTTTCTTGTTCATAGACAACAAATACAACTGAAATGTTTAAATAATAAATATTTAGCATATAAATAATGTGATGAAAAATATGCTTTAAAAAACGGAGAATACTTAAATGTTGGCCTTGCCCAAAGCAACCAGAAAACATATTTATTTTTTAAATAGCTGCAACCTGATTGGCTGAAATGAAGAACACCTTAATTTTTATTTTCTCTAGAATCTTTCTTCTTACAACCATGTACACCTCTCCAAGAAGGATAATGCAATGTCATTATTTTTAAAAGACAACACTGTTTTGCATGTGATGTTGGCCTGTCCTTCGAGACATTACATAATCTGATATATACAGACTGATTTACTAAAGGACTTGAAAATAAATTGTGTATAGCTTCACTTCAGTTATCCAATCATGTGAAAAATAGATAGCTGAATGTTTATTTCCTCGTACACATGATTGGTATTTTAAATGAACACAGCAAATTATTGTGTGCAGATTATCGACCCCTTTAGTATATCGGCCTCAAGGTCTCAATACAGTTAGGCAGCTTTTTCACACAACTTTCACCTGGATTCCCAAATTTGGGCATTCCTGCTTGTTTTTGTGTCGACTTGGAGCACCAGCATATCCTGGCAAATACCTTATGTGACTACCTATCTTTGGACCGTATTTTGGGATATGCCTGCTGTAATATGCCTGGTTCCCTAGACTCCTTAGTTGGATGACGTGGCCCTATGCTGACCTTCTATGACACAATTTTACACAATTTGCCCAACAAGACCACTACTGGTGTCCTAAGTGTGGCTGTCCTTTTTAAAATGTTACTTATATAGCTGGATTCAGCTAGGGGCGCGCATCTTTGCGGCGGCGTAGCGTATTTACACTACGCCGCCGTAAGTTAGCTAGGCAAGTACTGTATTCACAAAGTACTTGCCTGCTAAGTTATGGCGGTGTAGCGTAAATTTGGCCGGCGTAAGCACGCCTAATTCAAATTAGGCTGAGGGGGCGTGTTTTATGTTAATATGGGTTGACCTGACGTGATTGACGGTTTTTAGGAACAGCGCATGCGCCGTCTGTGTACATATCCCAGTGTGCATTGCGGCAAAGTACGCCGCAAGGACGTATTGGTTTCAACGTGGATGTAAATTACGTCCAGCCCTATTCACGGACGACTTAAGCAAACAACGTAAAATTTTCAAATTTCGACGCGGGAACGACAGCCATACTTAAAATTACTAGTCCAGCTATTTGATGGAATAACTATACGCCTGAAAATGCCTTACGTAAACAGCGTATCTGTACTGCGTCGGCCGGGCGTACGTTCGTGAATACGCGTATCTAGTGATTTACATATTCTACGCCGAACTCAATGGAAGCGCCACCTAGCGGCCAGCCTAAATATTGCACCCTAAGATACGACGGCGCAAGCCGTCGTATCTTAGATTGGTTTAAGTGTATCTCTGTTTGAGAATACACTTAAACTTAGGACATCGCAGATTCCGAGTTAGGTCGGTGTATCTACTGATACGTCGGCCTAACTCTTACTGAATCTAGCTAATAGAGTTTATTATCTCTGTTTGCGACGGTTTCCGCCACCTGTTTGTGGGCCTGCGTGTCCTTGTGCCGCTCCCAGACTGTACTTTGCTGTGCCCATGCGATCCACTGCAATATCTGTTGCTCTACCCTGCCTCATTGGGCCCTGAAGAAGCCGTGTTATTGGCAAAACGTTGACCTGGTGGACTGGATTACCGGAAGCATACAGCTCTACAAGGCATGCTATGCTCTAGCACAGTGATGGCGAACCTTGGCACCCCAGATGTTTTGGAACTACATTTCCCATGATGCTCATGCACTCTGCAGTGTAGATGAGCATCATGGGAAATGTAGTTCCAAAACATCTGGGGTGCCAAGGTTCGCCATCACTGCTCTAGCACCTCTATTTATGGTACCACAGTAGAGACTATGTATACATTTATTGATGGATTTATTTTAGGCTTGTATGCTTCGGTTTTTATAATCTTTGTACAGTAAAATTAATACTTTTTAAATGTTGTCTGCCATACTGAGCCTTTAAAGTCCAGTGAGTTAGGCGGGTTCCGCCGTATCTTGCCCCACATTTTTTCCTATTATTTTTAAAAATAACACAATAGTTAAATGTTGGTCTTGCCCAAAGCAAACAGAAAATGTATTTATTTTGTAAATAGCTGCAACATGATTGGCTGTAATGAAGAACACCTTTATTTTTCTTTTCTCTAGCATCTTTCTTCTTACAACCTTTCCAAGAATTGTTACGCAATGTCATTATTTTTAAAGGACAACACTGTTATGCATGTAGTGTTGGCCTGTCCTTAGAGACATTACATTGTCTGATACACAGAGAGAGACTGATTTACTAAAGGACTTGAAAATAAATTCTGTATACATTTACTTCAGATATCCAATCATGTGAAAAACAGATAGCTGTATATTTATTTCCTTGTACACATGATTGGTATTCAAAATGAACACAGCAAATTATTGTGTTCAGATTATTGACTCTTTTAGTAAATCGGCCTCCAGTCTCAATATAGTTAGGCAGCTTTTTCATTCCTTTTGTCCTCAAAAAACATTTAACAGCATGGACACACTAATGTGTCTATTTATCTTTTTTTTTTTTCACAAGATTCACACAATTTTTACCCCGGATTCACACATTTTCCCAACTGAATTAAAAAAGTTAATCTTGGGTGAGATTTGCAGGAATATTGGGGTGAAAGGTTTAAAAACGTATTTACTATTTAAATGTTCCTAACCCCTAGCAACTGACAAGACATCTGTATCTAAAATGGAATTTTTGGGGCATAAAATCATATTAATTGTTACATCATTATTGAATATAGATCCGTGCAGTCTAGACATATTGAAGGAGATTTGCTACAACTGGAGCACTCAGAATCTGGTACAGCTGTGTACGGTAGCCAACCAGCTTCTAACTTCAACTTGTTCAATTAGAATTTGACAATAAAACCTGGAAGCTGATTGATTTATATGCAGAGCTGCACCACATTTTGCGCTCTCCAGTTTTAGTAAATCCCCCCCTCTGTGTTAACATTTCTGTAATTAAGGTGTCGTTTTATGAAGCAGTGAAATCTAGTCACTGCTTCATTCTCCGGCATTCACAGAGGAGATTTTTCTCCTCTGTGTGCCTGTTTATGAAGCGGAGTAGATCGCTTCACCCTTGGAGGAGTGAAGTGATCTACCAACGCTTCAAACGGTGGAGAACGGCCCCCGATACTGGAATCTCGTGAGACTTTACGAGATTACAGTACCAGAAATACGGAGATGTCAGTTTATTGAGCAGTGATAAATTATCACCGCTCAGTACACTGACAGACGGCGTGGGTAATGTAATTAAAATAACGAGCCCCCCTACATAATATATATATGTATGCACACACACACATTACAGGCATACCCCACTTTTAAGTACACAATGGAGTTTATTTACTAATGCTGTAAAGCGCAAAATCAGGCTCACTTCTGCATAGAAACCAATAAGCTTCTAACCCCAGCTTGTTCAATTAAGCCTGGTAATAAAACCTGGAAGCTCATTGGTTTCTGTGCAGAAGTGAGCCTTATTTTGCACTTTCCAGCTTTAGTAAATAAACCCCACTGTGTACTTAAAAGTGGGGTATGCCTGTATATATACATGTATATACACACACATTATATATATATATATATACATGTACACATATTGGGCCAGATTCAGAAAGAACTTACGATGACGTATCTTTAAGCGTATTATGGAAACCAGATACGCCTGAATTTGGCCAAGATACGACCGATGTAAGTCTCCTACGCTGTCGTATCTTGGGTGCATATTTACGCTGGCCGCAAGGGGCGCTTCCGTAGATTTACACGTTAAATATGCAAATGACCTAGATACGCCGATTCACGAACGTACTTGCGCCCATCGGATTTAGCTATGCCATTTACGTAAGGCTTACGTCCGGCGTAAAGTTACCCCTGCTATATGAGGCGCAGCCAATGCTAAAGAATGGACGACGGAACAGCCGTCAGATTTTACGTAGTTTACATAAGTGGTACGTGAATGGGGCTGGGCGTAGGTTACGTTCACGTCGTTGCCATTGAGCCGTAGTATCTTAGGGCGTAAATTTGCCGTGATTCTGAGCATGCGCGCGCATGCGCCGTTCATTCGGCGCTTCATTTACATGGGGTCAGGATTCATTTCAATACAACACGCCCACTGCCTTGCTACTTTGAATTAGGTGGGCTTACGCCGGCCTATTTACGCTACGCCGCCGTAACTTAGGGAGCAAGTGCTTTGTGAATACTGTACTTGCCTCTCTATGTTACGTCGGCGTAGCGCATATGAGATGCGCTACGCCCGCACAGAGATACGCCGATCTCTGTGAATCTGGCCCTATATATATATATGTATACACATAAATTTTACAGGGGGACATAGTTACAGTGTTGGGGGGTCTGAACGAGGTAGAAGGAAGTTAAAAATCTTCCTCCTTCCTCCTCAGAACCCCCTGGATTCCCTCTTCACTCCTCACTTCACCACCTCTGAGATGGTGAATCGGGGAGTGTGAATTCTCACACAGATCACCAGTGAAGTGCTCAGATCACAGCTTCATAAACTGGCTGTTACTGTGTCAGTCTATGAGGATTCTCTGTGTGCGGAGATAATTGGCAGGAGAACAAGTTCAAATATTTCTCCCCCGAATTGTCTCTGTTTCATAAACTGTTTATGGGCTGTGATCAGTGGTGATCCTTGGGATCACCGCTGTTCACTGCTTCATAAACGGAAACCTTGATCATGTGTTTTTATCATAAAGTATTTGTAAAATGTTTGGGAAGTTTAACAACTTAGTGCTAAAATTTAGCATAGTATGATAAAAATAATCCTTGAAATTAAATAATTGCATGAGCAATCCATAGACACAGCTGTCGCAAGGATTCTGCCAAGGCAACAAACAAGATCTTAACAAATCACATTGGGCACAAATGATAGTAGGGGTTAACTTAGTAAAACATAGTGCAGCTCTGCATAGAAACCAATCTGCTTCCAGTTTTTTTAGTCCAAGCTTACTTGAACAAGCTGATTGGCTACCATACACAGCTGCACCAAATTTTGCACTCTCTAGTAAATCAACCAATAGGCTGGCCATACCTTATGCAATTTTCTTATTCAATTTCCTTTAGATTCGCCTTCAAATATATAGTGAAAATGCCTGCCTGATTGCACACAAACGGAAACTGTTTAGGTTTGACCTTATAGTATATGGTTTTGGTAATCTAAAGGAAAATCATATAATGTATGGTCAGCCTTAAGCCTCATACACACGATCAGATTTTCTGCGAACAAAGCGTAGGACTTGTGTCCGAAGAATGTTTGCCAGGAACTTGTATTGCATACAAACAGCAAAGAATTGTCGGCCAACAAACACAAAACTATGTGTTTTTTCAGCTCTTTACCGCCACCCTTTGGGCGACTTCTGCCAATGTTGTGTTAAGATTAGCATTGCTTCTGAGCATGCGTGTTTTTACTTTGGAGTTTTGTACACACAATCGGATAATCCGACAACACACATTTGTTGGTGGACAATTTTAAAGCATGCTATCCAACATTTGTTGGCGGAAAATCCGACAACAATTGTCCGATGGAGCATACAACCGGTCGGATTTTCCGATAACCGCCTGTCATCACACAATTCCCGCCGAAAAATCAGATGGTGTGTACGAGGTTTTAGTCTTGTTACAGAATATAATTTATTGGAAACTGGAGTTTTGTCATAAGGTGCTGTATTTACATTTCTAGTTTGTTGATAAAAATGTATTACCGGCTTTACAGTTCAGCCCTGTAAAGCTTTAGCAGAAAAATCCCATCTTTGAATACAGTTTTATTTGTTGTGTTATTATAGATTTAGTTTGTTTTAAGTTTAGCATTATAATTCATTTTGTTCATTTACCTTAATTTTTTTAATTAATTGGAGATTAACTTTTTTTTCTTGTAGATGGTTATTCTATTACAGTATGTAGTTCGATATTAGACCATTATTTATATAATGTTAAATATGCATTTTAAATTGTCAATACCCAGAGCAAGCTGCTCTTTAAGTGATAGGCAATGAAAAAAAAATGTAGCCTGTAGTTGACATCTGCACAGCACAGTCTTTTCAGTTGCCCTAATTTATTTAAAAATAAATTACAATTGAAACAAAAAAAACGGACTTAACGTCCAAGACTGTTAACAAAAATTTGCAACACCACGCTAAAGGTTTAAATGAAATAGTATAACAAAGGAAATACAAAGGCTTTGGTATGGTTTTGTACAATCAACAATGGTTAATTCTGATATGTATTTGTGAACAACTTGAAAAACACTTAAATTGAAAACTCTTGCAAGCACTTTTAATCGGTATAAGGAATGGTCTATATGCACAAGGATGTTTGGACTGTGAACATTTTGTACACTCTATCTAGGAACAATGAGATGACCTGCTTTCCAAGAGAAATAAAAGAACTCATGATGCATGAAAATGTGTATAAAACATCTATACAGTATCCTCATCAAATATAAATGAAATTAACTTTATTATAGAAATCATTCTGGGAGATTTCTAGGGAAGACAAAAACATACATTTCGACATAAAACAAATTGGATTATATCGAAGATATCATCTACCTTTCATCTACCAAACGTCTCTCTTCTTTTCTTTATTCCATTTTTTTTTTTTTTTTTTTTTACTTTTGGAACTTTAAACATCAACCTTTGGGGATTACCAAACAGGAAACTGGGGGAAGGTGAGGATTTATGTTTTTTTTTTTCCGGCAACTGGCCCAAGGGAAGTTGATACAAAAAATGAGGAAAATTGGTCCAAGGATGGACAAAATCAAGGGACGATATATATATCTTGATAAAAACCTCTTTAAATTCGTGGCTTGATCATGGCTTCCAATAAAAAATAAAATAAAATAAAAAATAATGATCAACAGAGAGCAGATCCGGGCTACCCGCCTGCGTTGTTCTGTTCAATATCACATAACAGAGTCAGTTTACAAAGAGTACATCAAATGGATAAAAGTTTGGATATCAAAATGAAGGTTTGATCCAACTGATATAGATACCGCTTTCAGTGTGCAAATGTCTGTTGTGCAGTCTTTTCCAATATTATCGGTACACAGCTGCTGTCCAGAGAAGTCTTTTTGATTTTTTGTTTTTATATTTTCCAAGTCAGTCCTGGATTTTTATAAAATACTGCTGAACATCCAACTGTTCTCCATAAAGTCATTGGTTAAATTAACACGGTTTTTACTGTAATCTTGGCCAGTACTGAGACATGTCAGGTTCATTCCCGGGTACTTGTACTGGGACTGACACTCCAGGGGAAATGAGACCTAGAAAAATGAATGGAAAAATAAGAGTATATTAATATATCATGCAGAGTTTATCTAGTTTATCACAATACACAACACATGCAACTTTGTGGTGTTAGGGTATTTGTAGGAACTGTTCTAATTAGGATGCAAGACTTTATTAAGCATGCATTGTTTTGTGGCTTTTTTTTTTTTGCTCCGTTTTATCATATTAGATAAATCTGATCTAAAACAAACTGCACATGTGCAGAAACTGAGTTGTGTGTTATTGTGTAGCTATCCCGTTCGGCAGTGGCTGTGTTTTGGGGGAGTGGCAGAGAGAGGGTGGAAAATAATGGAATGCCTACCTGTAGAGGTTGTACCAGAGGTGCCCATTGGCTGGCTGTTCATGTGTGTCTGCATGTGGGGAGGTGTGTATGTATCATAGCTCCGCCCATTTACAGATGGACTTGTGGGCAACATGCATGAGTAGGAGGAAGCCTGGCTGGGTACAGGGGGCTGGAAGAAGAAAGAAAAGCAAAATTACTGCTCAGTGCTATTTGTGATGTTTAAATACAATCACTGCACCTCCTGTATCCATCATCTGCCCAGTGGAAAAAAAGAAAACTAACAGTGTGCGTGTGTGTGTTTCTGTGACACTGACCTACATATGCTATTGTTGATGTTGATGAGCAATGTGTAACCTCATGACACCGTCTGCTGCTTGGCTTCATCTCCCATGGTGCAAAAGCATTATGGGAGCTCAGAAAGATGTAGAGTAATGCAGGGGTCTCTAATATTTCTAATAGAAACTATAAGGATGCCGTGAATATTAACATTCTAATTGGAAAAGACTTTGGGAAAAGAAAGAGTGGTTTCCTACACCCAGCTGCAATGTTATCCAGCATGATGCTAGGGTTGTTTCTTGACACAAGTGCAGTTTGTTTTCTGTTCAGAAAGGTTTGCCTTATAGCCCTATATCTGTCTCTCTCCAAAATTTGAGAAATGAGAAGGGTTCAGTTAATTGTGCCAGGAAGCCATTACATTAGTTTTCAAAGGACAACTTGCACCTGTGTCAACAGACAACTTATGCCGATACAAGGGAAATTTTGGTGTATATAGTCTATAGATACATCTTACATCATTAAAATAAAAACTGCATGTAATTTTGAACATGGTAATCTTAGTAAAACACCTGCAGTTTACAATTAAATAATTAATGAGGAATGCTTTATCAGTAAATCTGTTACCTGACTTATTAAAGTAAATAAACAGGATTCTTATGCAAAACCCCACTCTTTAATTTGTAAAACTGCACTTTCAGATGGCCCCTGGAAGCCCTGAACCTTGGTGCACCATGTAATGCAAACTGAAGTTTAGGGATACTTGATCCGCAGTCCAATGAGGACTGGTTGAGAAGCACCCATATTGCACTGGGGGGGAGGGGAGTGGAGTGGGGGGATATGAGCCAATCCTGTTATTGCATGCTGTGGTTCAGCACCCTTTTGGAGATGTGACTTCACAAACAAAAGTTGTGTGCTTCAATTTGAAGGTGGCTAATTGTGCCTAACTATATTGTTCATGGACTACTGTTTTAATGAAAAGTTTACTTTAAGTAGGCACTTGTTAGGGCTCATGCACACTGAGTGTTTGCTCAACTTCCCTAAATGCCTTTTCTTCTGGCAGGAAAAAAGCTGCTTAAAGTGAATGTCTTGTTTTTTTTCCTATAAAAATAACAAACATGTTATACTTATCTACCCTGTGTAGTGCATTTGCACAGAGCAGCCTCTACTCGGGTCCTCCCTCCTGTTGAGTGCCCCTACAGCAAGAAGCTTGCTATGGGGGCACCCGAGCCGAGTCACAGCTCCCTGTGTCCATTCAGACACAGAGCCCCAGCCCTGCCCCGCCCCCTCTCTCTCCTGATTGGCTAGCTGACTTTGACAGCAAATGGCGCCACTGCTGTGTCTCTGGCCAATCAGGAGGGAGAGTCTCGGATGGTTGATACACTTGTGGACATCGCTGGACAGAGACAGGGCTCAGGTAAGTATTAGGGGGACTGAGAGAGGCAGCTGTACACAGAAGGATTTTTATCTTAATGAATAACGCTGCACAGGAGATCAGTTTTGACACCAGACATTGGATGGCTTCACAGTTTGGTTGAGAGCTAACATAAGCACACTAGTAAGTGTGACAGGTATCATGCAAGCATTGCCTTAAATACTAGCAGTCATGCACCTGCCTTGAATACTAGCAGTCATTCACCTGTTTTGGGAAACCGTTAGCTCGGTGGGTTTAGTTCCACTTTAAATTAACAGGTTTATTTGTACCCTAAGTGCAGGAACCCACATCAACCAATCAGAAGACACTCTGCTGAAGTTACACGAGCGCAACCCTTATGATTCATGAAAAAATGTCCAGTGTCCTCCACGACTCCCATGACAAATTTCTTAAGGTGTGGGCCCCGTGGTGGTCCTACGCATTCCCTACTTTACATCCAACTAGTCTATGACTCTAAATTTAATTTGACCCCATCTCCAGCCTGGGGGACCCTCCTTTCTCTTTCCCACGTCCTCTCCATCCCTCTTTCTGACTCGTCCCGTTTCTGGGCATCTTGCTCGCTGCTCTGTTCTACACCTACACCCCCCCCCCCCCCACTGTTGCGCATGTCTTGTGTTTTTTTATTATTTTTTCTCCCCCATTCTGTGGACAACTCTGCTCCCCCTTGTCTACCTTAGTCTCTGCGTCGGTGTCAGTTTATAATCTATACCCTCATAATTTTTTATTATGTACTTTTACGTCAACTTCTATCCTATGTTATCTGGTTTCACCCTTGGATTATTGCAGTTTAAAAATGATACTTAAGAATATAAACTCTTTATTGAATAATATATGTACGACAACTGGGGATAAATGAAGGATCTAGGGGCTAATTCATGAAACTAAATTTGTATCTCTGTGCCAATATTTATTTGTAATAACAAAGATATATCATTCTCCCTTTGTCTTTTGACTACCAGAGCCCACTCACACTAGCAGTCATACATTATGTTCTGCAAAGGGGTGGTATGATGCGTTGTTACAATACAACACACTATCAGTTTATTTTTTATATCTTTATTGAAATGCCACAAAATGAAATTTTATTGACATTTTATGAACTGAAGTATGTTGAGATGAGGTGTAATGCATCCTAACGTGCTCGGCTTCCTATAAAAGGAACATGTCCTTTTTTCAGTACACACCAGTGCAATACATTGGTATAAACTGAAACAATAGTACATACGGCAATGGCCTTATCTATACATGGGGACTGCATTTGGCAGGGCTACTTAATGCAGCTCGACGTATATGATGTCAATAGGCTTACATTTCTATGGTCCATGGTTTGAAAATGAACTGAGGATCCTGATTGGTTGGTTTTTAGCACATTGTTCATTATCAAGCCTTTGTGTTACCCCTACTGAGATTTAGCTGACATTTCTGGACAAGTCAAAATATATAAAATTGTCTTATTGGTTACCATTTTTTTTCTCAGTATTTAGCTAATATTATAGCATATAATAAAGAGATATAGCTAATATTATAGCATATAATAAAGAGATATAATAAGCCAGCAGGCGAGCAGTGCAAGTCCACAACTGAAGTATCAGTTTTGGGGGGATTTGGCTGTTGGGGGAGGTGGTGGACAGAGCAGAATAAATATGAGAGGCGCACAGTTATTTTCATGAACTGTTATTTCGTCATAATAGCACAGAGCGGAAGAAATGATAAATACCGGTCTGGCGATGACTCATTCAGGAAATTTTTAGTGCCATTTATTTTTGGCACCACACTGACAGCCATGTTTCTTATGTGTGAGCATCACAATTAGGCTTATTTAAGACTATATGGATTGATTTTCTAAAGGCAAATAAGTTGTTCCCTTTGCAAATGATGTTACACCTTGCATGGAAATTTTCCCCAGAATTTAGTGAATGATCCAATGATGTTCAAGTAAAAGCCTTTATTTTTTCTTTCACTTTATTGGCTATTCTTTGCAACATCAAATTTCACCAAATTCACCAAAGTTACCCTTACAATGTGCAAGGTCCCATGGTAAGTGAACAGCCTATTTGCCTTTAGTAAATCAACCACATGGGGCGAAATTTACCAAAACTGGTGCACACAGAATCTAGTGCAGCTGTGCCAATTAGCTTCTAGACTTTGTCGAATCTTAATCAAACAAGCTGAAGTTAGAAGCTGATTGGTTACTATGCAAAGCTGCACCAGGTTCTGTCTGCACAAGTTTTAGTAAATCCCCCTATGGTGTCTTAGGCTGGCCATAGATGGATCAATTTTGTTCAGTCGGTCAGTGGGCTAATCGAAAAAAAAAAAACAGATTCCCCCATCCACACAAGCGAGATGGATGTAAGAATCATCCCACTGTGCTGTTGTATTCTGATAGCCGGGACTCCTCCGCTTTCCAAATACACCGATCAGCAGCTGCACCCGGGTGGCTACAGTCGCTGAATGAATTTTCCAACATCCTGTTCAACAAAAGTCGATCATTAGATCAATTTCTGTTGAAAGGGGACGGTCATAGACAGGTCAAAATTTGTCCAGTCCCTGCTGAACCAGCCAAATTTTGGTGTATCTATGGACAGCTTTAGTGTGCTGTAGTTCATGGCAACCAATCGGAAAATGTTGAATGAATTTGGCCTGGTTAATATGCAGCCACACTAAACGAAATAGTGTTTGTGCTATCTGTTCAGGGAACATGAATTAACATAACAGCGCCCAATTATTTCTTTCAGACAATTTTCACGGACAAACCTATTATCCAGATTATCAACATATAATGGACCTAGCTCATTAACAAGGCAAGAAACCGGAAGATATCTGGGATAGTTTTTTAGGATAGTTATACTTTGCTACACATAACAGGCTTCCTGGTAAGCAATCCATGGGACATTGTTGGCTTCGGCTGACCATGGGGAGAGGGATCCGCCAGGTAGTTTTGGAACTACATTTCCCATGATG
Organism: Rana temporaria; assembly: GCF_905171775.1. Lineage (NCBI taxonomy): Eukaryota > Metazoa > Chordata > Amphibia > Anura > Ranidae > Rana > Rana temporaria. The sequence goes on along the minus strand of NC_053499.1, from coordinate 31,319,767 downwards.
CTCAGTTACACTGCAGAGTGCATGAGCATCATTGGCACCCCAGATGTTTTGGAACTACATTTCCCATGATGCTCAGTTACACTGCAGAGTGCATGAGCATCATGGGGAATGTAGTTCCAAAACATCTGGGGTGCCAAGGTTCGCCACCACCGCCCTATGTCCTTGTCAGGAGCCTTGCGCCTCATGGTTCAGGGAGAGAGCCACCCATTCGGGAAGTGGACAAAGCATGCCCTTAAGTGCCCTTTTTAGTGTGTTCACTTAATGTTTTTTGTCATTCGTTTTCAACACCACCACGGAATGAAAAATAAAATAAAATAAATCCATGGGACATTGCAAGCAGCCTCTACCCAGTATAACATGGCTACTGACTAAGTATAGATTGTCCTTTGTAACACTAATAATATGGGTACAGTGTGAACTACATAAAGTCTTGTTCAAGTATGTAAACTTGTCTATCAGTATTGATATTTTAAATCTAATGGGGGAAATGTGTAACTTTTTTACAGGGTAACTCTCCTATCACACACCCTCTAAATAAATGAATATGTGAAAAAAATGTGTTTTTAAAATTTGTGTTACTTGTGTTGTTACTAACAGTATATTAATCTATCATGTGTGTTCTTCAAGTGGATATGTTTAGCACATAAAAAACAATTACATGAAAACTAAGACAAAATATGTTTGCTTTACCATTAGTCATACATCATCTGCATATATCTATATAATAGACATTTAAAAGAAAAAGACTATCTGATATGACCATGGAATGTTAGTAATAACTACTTTTTCTTTATACTGTACTATTAACACATATGTATATGCATAGATTCATCAACAGGAAAGCACATGTCAATACTCACTTGCATAGGGAGGTTATTTCCCATGGTAAAACTAGGCATTGGTGGCAACGCACTGTATGTGTTTGTAAGTGCTGTGTCTGTTCTTCCCAACATAGAACTCGATGTGAATGAGGACACTGGATAAGAGAAAAAACAAGTCAAATTATTATATGGACCCATCAAATGATCTATTTACTTGTTTAATTACCACCTTCACATTTCTGTCAAGTTATATATATTTTTTAATATATTCAGCATTGTAAATAGTATTTATTAGCTATCTTGTTTCTGTGCACATTAATGAGCTCTTGAAATATCCACCAAATGGGAAAAGTTAAAGTTTAGCTAAATGCCATGTATGTGTTGTTTAATGCCTTTAGGATGAGCACTCAACAGTAGACAATCTTTGTCCAGTTATTGTCCATAATGAGCGTTATACATTTCTCATTGGGCACTTGGATATTTAAAACATGCCTATACTATTTAACCCTACTCCGAACCCCCAACCACAATACAGATAACAAAATTACAGTGGTTAGAGAGGTGTCTTACCCTACCTCTTCCACTGCTTAAAGTGGGACCTTCCTGAGCACTGCCATCTAGACTAATGACATCAATTTATGAAGGTTTTCTACCTGAATGGGAACTGAGTACCTCCCCTATCTGCTCTACTCCCAGCCAACTTAAGGCTTTCTAGGACTTCTTGAGTTTTGGGTTATGCTTCTTCCAGGGACAAAAAGAAGATAGTGTCGGTGGAGGGAGGACCGATAAGGCAAGGGGTTACCACCAGCTATATATATATATATATATATATATATATGTGTATATATTATGGATGCGCCGATACATATCGGCCGAAAATAGCTATTTTGGGTACATGTCGAAATACCTTTAAAATTGCCGATAATGACCCACCTCCGTGGGCGATACCATTTCGTATAGGAGGGGGCGCAGTTCTGATACACAGGCAGCCGCCAGACCAGTACAGAGCGCGGGCAGTGGCACTGTACAAATTGTGTGCCGAGTGCGCTCCTGCATCTAGTACACCGGAGTCACCTCCTAGCTGCCTTTCCTGTTTTTTTACTCCCCCTATGGGGGAGTCTCTTAGCGCAGTCCAGCGGCGTGAGCCGCGTGACGTCACGGCCGGAGGCGAGGGAGGACTCTGAGCGCTGGGCAGGGAGCTGTGTCGGAAATGCCTGTGACACAGACTAGTCACACTCATGAGGAGCCTGCCTAGGAGGAACCTAGCAGTGTGCTGTTGTAAGTAAGCAGAACAGAACCTGTTAGAACTTCGATAGAACAAACAAAATGGCTGGATGGGGGGGGTGGTTAATACTGACTGAGGTGACCAGCACTTTCTTAATGAAAAAATGGCAGATAAAAAAAACGTTTGTGTGTGAGCCATGCTTGCCTTCTCTGGCTAGCAAAAAAAACATCAATTGCAGCCTCACTGTGCCACCAAACGCAGCCACTGTGCCCATCAAACGCAGCCACTGTGCCATCACATGCAGCCACTGTGCCAACACACGTCGCCACTGTGCCCATCAAACGCAGCCACAGTGTCCATCAAACGCAGCCACAGTGTCCATCAAAAAAAATTGAAATAGGGGGGAAAAAAAAGAAAAGTCAGTTTCGGTTTCGGACTGTTTTTTTTTTTTTTTTTTTTCGGTTTCGTTTCGGTTCTGAAATTTCTATTTCGGTGCACCCCTAATATATATATATATATATATATATATATATATATATATATATATATATATATATATATAGTGCTTTTTGTACATTAAAATATAGATGGTCTGTGCACATAGCTTGAAACATAACATCTAATGAATACTAGTTACAAAACCCGTTATTTTACTTTTCTGTCTTACAGTTTTATCTGTACCGAAAAGTTAGTATTATACCCCATTCTTCATGCTTACCTGGGGTGGTGGGTTGTGGAATTGGTTGATAGACACTAGTGCTGAAACTACTGCTGATAGGGATGTGACTGGGTGTGTTGCTGGCTTGCCTCCTCTGATTCCGCAACTTTTCTTCTCTTCTCCATTTTGCTCGCCGATTTGAAAACCATACCTAAAAAGTAGAGAAGGTCAAAAAGGTTAACCAACTTTCAACACAGCTAGTGCAAACTGCATCATAACACTGCTTTATATCTGTGGTCTGTATTTTAGAATTGGTCATCAATAAGTTGCATTATGCCAAAAGCAACCTGTTGATCTAACCTATTTTTCGATATATATCACACATTTCACGGGAATCATATGTTTGAGATCCAACGGCAATGGTACTCTAGTACACTAAGGACCTAAATTGTCTATAATTTAACAGTCCTTATATGATTCAAACTCACTATAAAATGACAAGTCCAAACTAGATTTTGATGGCCAATGGCCAATTATGATGAACACAAAGGGCTTTGTTAAAGTGGTAGAGCTCTTGGGCTCTTACCGTATACCTTAAACTGATAATAGCCTAAGGCCAAATCCCCCCTCCCCCCAAAGAACGAAAAAATACAAAATCTACTAAACATAAATCAGTATTTGATTTAAATTGTATCGGTCGCCAATAACAAACATGTAATATATTACAGCTTACCAGTACCAAGATGTGGTGGCTGCATTTGTTTTCATTATTCAGACTTTGTTTTCTTTTATTTTTACCTGGTGATCCTGCCAGTAACACACTTTATGTCCTAAGGTGATAGTGCTCACTCACTGTACTGTGTCTATGGAAGAGCGGCATTGTCACCCTGGGAGAGGAAGTGTGTTGGGACCTTTAAGACTATGGAACACCTTCCCCCTAACCTCATCTCCATAACATAGTAGGGAGATATTCTGTACTCCATATCAGTCTTATAAAACTGCTGAGATTTCAGGGCAGAACAGACATTAGGAAGCTCACTGGAGTTCTAGAGGGATCAACAGGTATTTTTTTTTTAACACTTCTCCAAAAGGATGCAACAAAACACTTATTTGGCATATTTAAAGTGGAACTTCACTCTCCCAATCAATATTGGTTATTTTTTTTATTTTTTTAAATATGGAACACCATGCTAATCTTTTTTTATATCATTCCAATTTTCGTATATGTCCTGCCGAAGCAAGGACATTGGTTATTTTTTTTATTTTTTTAAATATGGAACACCATGCTAATCTTTTTTATATCATTCCAATTTTTGTATATGTCCTGCCGAAGCAAGGACATTGGTTATTTTTTTTAATCCTCATGCTGCTAGCATTAGTAAATAGATAGGAAAGTATATCATATTTACTTGTTTTAAACTTTTTTTTTTCTGTAGTTCCTTCCTGGCTTCTTGCCTAGGCAAATTATGTTATACATCCCAGGAGTCTGCAGCAGAGGAGTGGGGGATTTCTCAGCTAATCACACCCTCCTGCATGCATGCCCTAAACAAAGGTCAGATGGATTCCAGGAAGTAAATGCTACATGAGTCATTTGCCCTTACACAAGATGGCCACGGCCAGAAATGCTAGGGGGTTGTTTTTCAAAGTGATTTCCCAACAAAATAAAGCATGGATGGATGAGGGTGTTTGCTTTGACTATTAAGAATAAATTAAATAGCGTTTTTGGCTTGTGGTGCTCAGATACAGTGAAGAACAGCATTAAAACACCAAAATCGAGCAATAAGAGAAATCCGTTGTTAGAGTTTACATACTTAAGCATTTGGAATATTATTTCCTCATGCAAATGCTTAATAATCCACCCTGTCCATGCAATGCCCTAATCTCCATGTGGAGAACTTCTCATGAGTTCCACCCAGATTCCATGTTACAGAATGGAGATAAATTTGTCAGTGGAGTGGAAGGACTTTCATCCTCTGCAAACACATGAGGAAGTCTATAAATAAAGCTGTGCTTTTCTAGGGTCTTCCTCTCCCATCGAGATGACTGTTGTGCTTGAAAATAAGTGGTGCATGCGTTAAACCGGGGGTCAAACATTTGATTTAATTACATAGTAACCGTTACCTGTATTCTAGCTTCTGGCAAGTCTATTTTGGCAGCTAATCTTTCTCTGGCAAACACATCAGGATAATGGGTTCGCTCGAATTCTGCAAGCACACAAATGAACAGGTTGGTTAAGAAGACTATACAGTTTTCATTATAAAAGATGTTAAACATATCCAATTAGAGGCTCAGCTGTTGTGACCTCTGTTCATATCTTTTTCTAAACTGAAAGTGTTCTGATGAGTGGGTAGGAAAGACGAACTCTGCTTGTGTGGCCTTGCAGAAGGAACAGTTGGCCTAACCGCCTATTTAAAGCAGATGTAAATCCTAAGTGAAAGACATTTTGTTTCAAAATACTTGTTTTCACTTTTTTCATAATTTATTGCATCACGTTGGTGGATTTACTAAAACTGGAGCACTCAGAATGTGGTGCAGCTGTGCATGGTACCCAATCAGCGTCTAAGTTTAGCTTGTTCAAATACACTTTGACAATAAAACCTGGAAGCTGATTGGTTTCGACGTAGTGCTGCACCATATTTTGCGCCCTCCAGTTTTAAGACCCCCCTTCATTGCTCGCCTGCAGCTACTTCCTATCTACATGTGCTCCAGCCATGGCTGCATATCATTTCCTGTTGGTGACAAAAGCAGATCATGCCTGCGCAATGTGGCCACTTGGAGTCTCTATCAGAAGCCCACGTACCAAGGTGAGGACACAGGAGCACAATTTTATAACAGTGAAAGACATTCTGTTTCAAAATACTTGTTTTCACATGTTTTCATTTTTTATTGCATCACATGGGGGGGGGGGGGATTTACTAAAACTGGTGCATTTAGAATCTGGTGCACCTGTTCATGGTATCCAATCTGTTCCAAATTTCAGTTTTTTAATTACGTTTTCATAACAAAATATAGAAGCTGATTGATTCCTCTGCAAAGCTGCACCATATTTTGCACGCTCCAGTTTTAGGACCTCCCCAATTGCTTCTGATCTTCTGCAGCTACTTCATATCCACATGTTCTCCAGCCATGGCTGCATATCATTTGTCAGGGAACATTTCCTGCTGGTGACAAAAGCAGACCATGCCTGCTTAACATGTTGGAATGGCCACTCGGAGTCTCCATCAGAAGCCCATGGGGTTGATTTACTAAAACTGGAGAGTGCAAAATCTGGTGCAGCTGTGCATGGTAGCCAATTAGCTTCTAACTTCAGCTTGTTCAATTAGGCTTTGACAAAAAAACTGAAAGCTGAGCTGCACCAGATTTTGCACTCTCAAGTTTTAGTAAATCAACCCCCCATGTATCATGGTTACAACAAAGGAGCACAATTGGGAAACAGGGACATGTCACTGTCATTCTATAACAGGAAGTGTCTGAACAAGGATCTTCATGGCAAGATCATCTGGTATTATTTTAATAAAAACTGTATATTTAAAGAGAACCTGACTTTTGTAATTACATTAACATGTTAATTCTTATATGAGATTTTAGTGATTGGGTTTACATCTACTTTAAGAAAATGTATTGATCACTTTCAATGCTCTTACGTGATTGGTCGCTACCCATAGATTGGCAGTAAGCAATACCTTTTTCTAGTGCTTCTATTTGTTCTTGAGTGAATGATGTTCTGTTTCTTTGCAGTTTTCTTTTTAACTGGAGCCTCATTTGTGCCTCATCTGAATCTTCTCCATTAGAACTGATGGAGTTTGTGTTTTCTCCCCCACCTTCTTGCTGCGGACAGCCATCTACATAAACAAAAATTTTGGTATTAGACCAACTTTATCATTGGCAAAATATGAAATGCACAACACAGATATGGGTCATAAAAATAAAGCAAAGTTTCTTTATCGAGCTCTGTTTTTTATATTGATAGATATAATTTTGTTCCTGGGAATATATAAATGAAACCTTAATGACCAATTAAATCCATCAACAGTAAACTTTTAATTCAATTTTCAAATATCCAAAATCTTTATTCAAAGTTGAAGCTAGTAGACCCTAAACAAGTTGCATTTTTTTAAACATCTACTTTACCAATTACAACAAAAGTGTTAACATTTCTCTTGAGATTATCTGTTGTCAGCAATTGCAATCAATTAAATGTTGATAGGTTTGCAGAAAATGTGATTAAGGACTCAAGCCAAGCTTGTAATCTCCTAAAAGAAATATTTATCTAGATTTTCGATTTGAATTCCCTACAGTCAATTTCATGTTTAAAGGTTCTGAATTTAGAAGTGAGCGCATTGTTCTACAATTTTATTCAACCATTGTAAGAGTGTGCAATTCCCTGACACCTATTACAGCGAACAGTTGTAATTATATCATCAGCAAGAACAGCCTGTAATTGCAGAAAATGGAATTTTATATTTAGATAAAGGGACTGTCCATTCTTTGTAATATGGCGTGCAAGGGAAAAGTATGATTTCTTAAAAAAATAATAATAATAAATTAGCATATCATTTTGGAAGATAATGTAGTGACTTTAGTAACACATACGTAACTTCAGCATCTTTATAATGAGCGTATGGCGTTATTGTACCTCTTAAATTAGTTTATTGTCACACCTGTACTTATTTGAATTAATAAGTTTGAGGGTATCAAATGCAGAATATTTTGCCATGGCAAAAGATACAGCATTGGCTAGATCTACAAAATGCCATATAGTCACAGTGGTCCCATCATGCTTGATTTTATTAAGGTTCATTATGGTTAGATTATCTATTTTTTTCATTTTTTTAATTATTTTTTTTAATTATTAATCTACAAGCTCTAGTTCGCCATTTTATTTGCTTGGGAACTTTTTTTCATTTTACTGTTTTTTAAAAAAAATATATATTTATCATGCAGGCATACCCCGCTTTTAAGTACACATTGGGGTTGTTTTAATAAAGCTACAATTATGACTTGAAAAACATTATACTGAGGATTAGTATAACATAATAGCGGCATTAATAATACAAGCCCCTCCCTTTTTTTCTGCGCATAAATTTAACATTGTTGTGCCAAGTTGCCCTTTTGCTTCCGAAAATGTTGTATTTTCTCAACTTTTAAAAGCTTTTTTAAAGTGTGAAAGCCTATAGATCGCTGAATTCTAAATAGCAGCAGCAGGGTGCAATAAGAAAATTGGCCCACTTAGAAGTTTCATAACCTGATTTAGTTTGTAAATTCTTTCTAAAAAGGCCATGAGTCTTCCAAAAAGATTTCAAAACAAAATATTTTCTTTTTTCTTTTACTGGTTGCACATATCATTTCTGTTGCCTCTGTTTCCTGGGTTGCGGAAATTTTTGCAGGAAAACTTTCCCGGGCAGGGCAACACAATTATCCTAAGAAATTACATACTTATAATTCTGCCCATAGATTACATGTTTAAGTTTCATGCATAGATTAATGACAAGCAAATATAAATATTTGAGTGTGATGGAAATCTGTATCACAGACCTCCGAAATTTCCACAATACTGGGAAATCTTGGCAACTCAAGTATATCACACGTTTGAAAAAAGTATCAGTTGCCTCAGTCTAAAGGCTGAAGTCATCAACATCACCAGGCAACTTTTGCAGAGTGAACAGTGTTCAAGTCACTTTTTTTTTACCCTAGTAGAAGATCTAGCAGAGTATGTGTAGATTTTAATGCAAAAGATGCTTCTAAATCTTTATAAAAGACATGCCAGGATCTGGAATCACGATGCCAAGGATTGCTGACTTTTCGCTCAGAGCAACCCAAAAACTGCTGAGCTCTTTATTTGAAAGAGCCTGCACCTTCTGTAATTAAATATTGTGGGAATTAAGATCAGAGCAATATCCGAGCACAATGGTGGTGCCTTAAAAGGGTTAATAGAATTGTGACAGAATCTGGTGGCGTCTTTTCAAACACGTTGAAATGTTTTAAAACCCCAACATTCTCTTCCATTTAAATCATCAGATTCAACTACAGTTCGGACCATATGGACGTTTGTAGACCTATTGAGATGACCACCAACACTTGAATAGGAGGGGGGCTGCCTTTCAGCAGTGCACAATGGCGGTAGAGTAAGAGAAACTATTAAACACTCGGGCCAGGGGGATTGGCAAACTTCCGTGGGTAGAATTTTCAGGACACAATCAGGATGCAGAACAAAGGGATTCTCTTGAATTTCGCAGTCATCCACATTGTATCACAAGGGGTCCAGTCAACAGACTGTTCAGGCAAGTATGTTAACCTTTACGCTCAAGCATCATTAATCACTGTCCTTGGGGCTGTGCTACTCAAAGCTATATAGGACTTTTTTTTCTTTCTTAAACTTCTATAGGACCAAAAGAGAAAAAAAATACCTAAATGAGTCAATGGGATAAGTCCATACACTGCAGCTATTTACTCAGCGGCAGAAAAGAAAAAAAAAGTACTTAGTGGAGCTTAGCTAAGCTCCAGCTCACATGTTAACACACAAGTGTCCTTCTATTTACTCATCAAATCTGCTCTGTGGCTTCTGAAGTGTTCTGATACTAATTTATTGAGTGTGTTTGCTGCTGTTTGTGTATCGTATGCATTTTTCCAGCACATTGGAGAATCTCTGTGATCTGTCAGACTTTCCCTTTTCTCCATAGGAAATACAACGTTCCCTTTGGAGTGCAGGCACCACGACAAAGAGTCAACAGAAAGTAACAGTTGTCGTGTATCTTGAGCTCCGTGAGATATCTGTGCCTGTATACTAATACTAAGAACCACCATTGTCTTATAACCTTATCCAACCAATATGTCTATCATGTTTTTTTAATTGGTTATATATGCCACTTGTCTTATAGAAATGAAAAAGACATTGGAAGTCATAGTGGGACTATAAGTCCCAGCATATCCTTACGATTAGCCACCAGATCAGGCTAGGGGTGTTGGTAGGGCATGTTGTGACTTGTAGACCTGTGACACCTAACAAGCTGTTATGGCACACCATTAAAAGGAAAAAAATAATTTACTATGCAAGGCGCCGCATACATGGTTCTCCTTGTTTAAATTGTTTTGAGGTTCATCAATAAAAAAAATTTACAGGGCCAAAATATGAACTTAAGGCAAAGATAAATAACACAAATTCCATAAATAATCATTAATACATAAATAACAATATTTTTTAAATGCAAGCAGTCTAAGTACCTGAATCTGACCTGGCATCAGCCACTTGTATTCCCTGTACAGCAGGGCTGGAGTGTAATGCCACGTACACACAATCGTAAATTCCGACAAGAAAATCTTGGATTTTTTCTGACGGAATGTTGGCTTAAACTTGTGTTGCATACACACGGTCACACAAATCTTGTCAGAATTTCCCATCGTCGAGTACGCGGTGATGTACAAGACGTACGACGAGCCGAGATCAATGAAGTTCAATAGGCAGTTCGGCTCAGAATTGCATACAGACGAGCAGATTTTCCGTTAGGAACTTTTTCCGCCAGAAAAATAGAGAACCTGCTCTCAATCTTTTGTTGGCGGAAATTCTGACAGCAAAAGTCCGATGGAGCTGACACATGGTCTGAATTTCCGTCCAAAAGCTCACATCAGACTTTTCTTTGTGGAATTTTCAATCGTGTGTACACAGCATTACAGGAAGAAGCAATACAAGAAGCCAATAAGATCATGTGCTGTCAGAAAGCATGCTGAGAAAAGTGATGACGAGATGAGCTCATGACTGTAGTGCTTCTCTTTTCACTCAGTCATAGGCTGGGGGGCAGGTCCAGGAAGACCTGGTCTCACCGGAAGTGGTTTGAATGATAATGGCTGAGGATGTTTAGCAGCAGAAAATGCACTGCAGTGGAAATCTCTGGGTTGATTCTAAATATTGCAGTAAAAGTTGGTGTAGTTATTTTATCTTTTAATTGGCTCTTCAGTTTTACATTGTTATTTTTGGCTGGCGCTTCAATTTAAAGTCTATTTGAAGTCAAACTTTTTGTTCATTTTAGATAAAGTAGGGAATTGTTCAAATGTCTGTGAGGTTTTTTTTGCCATCTGTATCTCATTAGTGAGATTTCCCTTTACTTCCTGTATTGTATACACAACAAGAAATAGGAGAAAATCACTCCAAAGTCAAGGAAATCCACTTTCAGACAGCAAATATCCCCAATTAAAGATTTCTATTCCTGTTCTGGTGGCAACCTAAAATGTGGGATTTTTTGTGCTGGTGACAGTGGTCCTTAGGACAAATGAAGAGTGTGAATTTCCCTAACAGGGACACAGGCAGCAGTAAGACCTGACAGAGATTTTAATTTCTTACCACTATCTATCTAAAGCTACAATAAAAAGTTTTGATACATTTTAAATTAATCAAGCACATTAAGGTCAGTGATGTACAGCATAGGTCTCCAAACTTTCAAAACAAATGTTTTCAAGCCTTCAGATTTTAGGAGGGCTGGACTATGGGCAGTGGCAGTAGAAAATGTCCTGGTGTCAGTGGGAATAAGCAGTGCCCCATCTTTGGTATTGGTGGGAGGAATAGTGCCCTATTGTTGGTGCCATTGGAAGGAATAGGGCCTCATTCTTGGTGTCATTGGAAAGAATAGTACCCCATTGTTGGTACATTTGGAAGGAATAGTGCTCAATCGTTGGTGTCACTGGGTGAAATAGTGCCCCATTGTTGATGTTAGTGGCAGGAATTATGCCTCAGTGTTGGTGTACAGCATTCGTTAATGGCTAATCAGTGTTTCCTTAATGACTCTTGAAAGTCTTTGATTAGCTACTATAGTTATTTCTTAAATTATTAAAGAAAGAAAGAAAGAAAGATACTTTTACTGGACTTAAGTGGTCTTAGTATTAAGTATTAAGATGAATGTTGGAAGATCCACCCAGTGAATGTGCTGACATGCCCAGTATGGGCCCTATTTTTGGGAAATCTTAAGGATCTGCTGAGTAAAAAATCATCTCACCTGATTAATTAATTAATTGTTTCCAGAGATTGGCTGGTTAGGACATGTCACCCCATGTACCTATAAACATGTGATCATTCCTGGATTGTCTGATGATTGTGTTTGAGCACATTGTTTTTATACACTTTATGACTCCTACTTTGTACATAAGCAATTTTTAAAGTACCCATAGCAACCAGTCAGCGATCATCCTTTATTGTTCTGACTCCTCTTCCCATCATCATCATCATTGTGCAGTCAACAATCACTTAATACAAAACCTAATACAAGTGGAATTAAACTCCATCCATTACAGACAGGAGTCAATACCAGATACTGCAGGCTTACAGAACATATGTCATAAACCTTAAATGTACCATTTTATAGTTGTTTATTGTAGGCTTTATGAACATATGTAAGGTACATAATCTTAAATGTGGCATTGTCTTAGTTGTTTATTGTCTCTGATTTAAAGGAACCATGCCAGGTTGAAGACTGTACTTCAAAAGATTGTTGGTGGTCTCTTGAATCCAAAAATCCCCTTTTCTCTTATTACTTTCTATCCTAGTACTTATTAATGTAGTACCAATCATTTTATCAATGTTCATTTAGGAGAACCTGTCACGATGGTAGTAACCTCTCAAGACTCCCATTCAGTGCTGGAAACACCCCTTGCCCTATCACTGTGCATGATGCTTCATAGGTCTGCCCTGGAACTAGCCTCCACAATTCAAACAATATCACATCCAGCCATAGATGTCATGGGGGTTGATTTGCTAAAAAAAAAGTTGAGGTTGTTAAATTACCAATCAATTTTAGTAAATAATGTCAACTTGTGTATACCCAATACCCAATCATGTGCGCATTTACATTTTTTTTTTGCTATATGAATGGTCTCTACTCTCTTTAGTGAATCAACCTCTAAGTGTCAGGTGACACTATATGCAAGCTTCCTTTAGGGACCTTGTTATAAATCAAGCCAGCACCAGACCCATATGTTTCCTTCTTTCATTAGAAGTGCACAAATCATGATGACAAATTGTCAACAACCATTCGATAAATAAGTGCTGCCATTTTATTGAATCCTTTAAGAAGCTGGCTTGCTCTTCCCACCCTACCTTTTGAGCATCCCTATTGCATAGTGAAATCCCCTCTCACATTAAAGGACCAAAAGGGGGCTTTGGGGGATGGGTCAAACTTAACTTTAAAAGTTGAAATGGCTTATGTCTCTAAAGACATGCTGGTAGGTTAAAGCAGGAGTAAACCCATCCATAAAACAGTTTCATTTACGGCACATGCCGGAAATGTAACACTCCCATTAGTTGTGCTCTCAACCAAACTATCAAACCATCCAATGGCTGGTTTCATAACTGATCACATGTGCAGAATCATGGCAGTTGTAGATTAAACAGAGGCAAAGATGGCAGCTTCCTTGGCTGAAAACGATAGGGGGTTTACGTACACTTTAATTGGCTCTTGTCTAAACTGGCTTTAGTATGTGTATGAGTGTGAGTTAGGGACCTTAGATTGTAAGCTCCTTGAGGGAAGGGACTGATATGACTATACAATATATGTGTAAAGAGCTGCATAAGTTGATGATGCTATATAAGTACCTGTGATATATCGATAAAGTAAATGTTCAGCTACCTAGATCTGTGCATATCTGAATGTTCTGATTATCTTAGAAGTATTTTTTAACTAAAGGCAGCATGTATTATTTTTCCTATCTTATGCTTAGCTTAAAGTTCCCAGATTTATGACAAATTAACAAAATGTAAATTTATACGGCGTCAGTATAATATATATATATATATATATATATATATATATATATATATATATATATATATCCTGGACAAGACTCTCGCATCTGATCTGCATTGAGTTTGCATGTTCTCCTTGTTCTTGAGTGGGTTTTCTATGGCACACTAGTTTCCTTCTACACTCCAAAGATATGCTGGTAGGTTAATTTTCTTCTGGCCAAAGTGGCTCTAGTGTGTGTATGTATGCATGCATGCAAACTAGAGACTTTAGAGACCTTGAGAGCAGGAAGTGATGTGAAAGCGCTGCATAAATTGCCGGCACTATATAAATTGCTGTCATTTAAAAATAGTCAGTGCATATATATATATATATATATGTTTGATTAAGATGATTGGGTATATTTTGCCAAATCGGTTCAGCCAGCTCTATAGCTTCCCCAGATCTTATTTTAAAATATGGGTATACAGGATTGTTTCTTATAGCATTGTATACTGTATGGTCTGTATTCATTGCTGCTACATAAGAATTCCAGTATCTCTGTATGCTTATGCCTTGTGTGCTGGCTCTCCCAAAAAAAAAGAGAGCTTTAAACGATCTTTTGAGAGGCCTTTACCGGGGTTAAAAACGTTAGCCGTGTATAATTTTAAATCCAGAGAATAGAAATTACCCCCTCCTTCCTTCTCTGGCTGCGCTCTGGGAATGTGTAAAGAAGGAGCCGGCTTACCCAGTGGCTCACACCTAGCAGCTCCCTCTGCTTCTTTCAGCTTCAAATACCTCCAGTGCGCTGCCTTCTGATATTGAGTTACATATAATAAAAAACTGACACTCAATTAAGATATCTTCTTTAAGGTCTATTTAGAAAGCCCTAAAAAGGAGCCAGTGAATAGGCCTGCTCCACCTTACAGGACCTAATCCATAAAGAAGGGAGAGTGAATGTGTGTCCCATTATCCTACAGCTAGACCATCTGACGCGGTGTATGGGATTTGTTTCTTGGAAGAGAGAAGGGGGGAAATAGCGGGCTCTGGGAAATTAGAATCATTCCTGAGTTTCTTAGTGTCTTAATCAGTGAGGCGGAAAACCAGCAAAATAAGATAGCAAAAACCGATCCAGGCACCTTTCAGCTCCAGAGCCGGGATCAAAACATAGGAGCATCTGTTGAAAAGAGAAAATGTCTAAATCCTATAGAGAGCTTTAGACTTATGAGCAAAAAAAAGAGAGGGGGAGAAAAGTGTCTCAGTGATCCTTAAAACCACTAAATCGCTGGAGAATTTTCTCCGGGACTGAGATGTCTCTCCCTTTTTTTGTTCTGCCAAGCCTTCTGTGTGTCTATTATTTCATTCACTGTTTCATGGTGTTGCTAATATTGGGAACATATTTGTAGCCCTCTGAGACCTCACCCTGCCTTATGCTTTCTGGGTAATGGGCTCTTATGAAACAGCAACCTCCCCGAGCAAGGAAAGCACATTAGGAAGGAGAGAGAGAGACAGGGAAAGAGGGGAAGTGTAAAGGGAGCATGGTTATTCTAAGAGAGATACAACTTCTAATTAATGCTACTTCTAAAATGCCTTGTGTTCGAGAGATGAGTTCTTTACATCACTGGCACTTAGTTTTATGTGACTGGGAATGCACGCGTGAGCCATAATTTTGCAGGATACATTGACCATTGTACTGTGTATGTGCGCTTGAGAGCCAAAATACAAAAGGATTCTAAGTCAGCCATTCTACTAGGGACTAAGGTTCCTCCAAAGGATGCTAGGAGTTTCTTGAGTGATGGCTGGCTGACCTCCCATTTGATGATTCCTGTATAGTTCCATGGACAACACCACTTGGCAGAGTTATGACACCAATGGTCTTTTTGAGCTGTCTTTAAGGGTGCCATTCTAACCACCACTGTAATGGTTCCATTCTGCCTAGTGACCACCAATGTAAGAGGAGTTTTTCTCATTGGCCTTCAATTAATTGGTTTTAGTAGAGGTTTGCCGGTACCTTTAAATTATTTTACAGGTTTCTCCAAGGTAATAAAAGGTTGAGAATGGCTGCTCTAGATATAGGTGTGGGTGTGTGGCTGTATAAAAATGGGCTACCGATTTGACTAGATCAGAACCATCTACATGAGAAAAGTTTGGCTTAGAGTACCATAATTTAATTTCTCACCCATTTGGTGTGGATTTTGCAAAGCTGAACTTAGCTGGATGCATGTAAACGCAAGAGACCTTTATGTGTCTTCATCAGAATTAAGTTTGTCTGCGAAACAAAGGAAATTATGTTTTGTGTCCCTTTTGTTCTGGGAAGTTATTATTTGTCATAGTTGAAGGAAATGCTTGCGCATTTTTAGCATCCAGGTGCGGTGGGCTTTTGCATCTGCAATGGCCAGTTACCAGTGATGTCTCCTATGGGGATATTATAGCCTCTGCACAGGAGTAGCCAGAGCTGTATGTATATTGGGGATGCTCAGGTGTTTCTTAATGTGTCTATACGCAAATGCGTTCAAATATGTGTACACAGTCAGCTTTTTTTACACATTTAAACTAATCTTCTTCTGGGAAAAGACACTGCCAGAAGATCCGTGTCCCAATAGCCACAAAGTTGACACTAGTGTGCATGAAGCTTAAATGCAACATGATAATATGTTGTGTTAACGCAATGCACAGAGGATGATTTGCTAAAATAACGAAGAATCTTCACAAAAAGTTTAATCTGTGCAGGATTGGGTATTCGAAGTAAACAAGACATTTTTTGGATAATTAGAGTGAATAGTCGCACAATTTGATCCAAAAGTCTGAATGAGCCCTCAGTTCTTAAAGGTTGAAATAGCATGTTGGGATTTATAGTGCGCCCACAGCTAAAAAGAGATTGTCTAAATTAAATATATATATATATATATATATATATATATATATATATATATATATATATATATATATATTTATTTATTTATTTTTTACTGGGACATATAGCACCTCTGTTAGTAGACTGAACTGACACTTGTCCAAGACTAAATACTTAAAGCAGTTTTAGAAACAAAAATTGTGTATAGATACATAGAACTAAAGATATTTAAGAAGTAAACTTATATAACGCATATCTTTTTATCTATATATCTATCTGCCTGTCTATCGTAACTCATTAACTGCTTTAAATTTTTAGTCTTGGACAAGCGTCAGTTCAGAAAGAAAAAAAATGCTAAAAACGCAATAGTGTACACTGTTTGGTTGGCGCTATCTATCTACAATTTATAGCTGTATCTTCTTTTTGGACAACCTCTGTCTGCCTCCAGGGGCATTGTTCTTTCATGCTATTTCAACATTGTATACCAAAAATTCTCACTTTTTTAATTTTATATATCTCCCTGTTATTTTTATATCATTTTTTTTTTATGCATGTATTCATCTGATGCCTGATTTTGGCTTTGCCGTTCACCAGAACGCTTGTTTTCCTCTCCACTATTATACTGCCCTAAACTTTTTTTATTATCACTAAGATTTTACTTTAATTTTCATGTATGACTACAGCTAAATTAGACTAACAGTACTGTAGTAATGATGTTAAGTGATCTGTTTGCAGACTGTAACTGGGAATTTCCCAATCTGTAATAACCTTCTTCCTTGATAAAGGTCCAACCTATGGCTAGCCAGGATGATAATATTCGTCATGCTCTGGGCAAACTCTTTGCCTCCAGACGCACATGAACGATGATGTGGTCCTAGCCTGATGCAGCAGTAGAAGTGGAGTGTATTTATGTGATAGGTTAATTGTCTTCTGTCCAAAATTGGCCCTAGTATATGAATGTGAGTTAGGGCCTTAGATTGTAAGCTCCTTGAGGGTAGGGACCGATGTGAATGTACAATGTATATGTGAAGCGCTGTGTAAATTTACAGCGCTATATAAATTCCTTAATAATAATAATAATGTAAACAAGGTTTTAAAGTTGATCCAATGACCTGGAGCCATCTTTTTGTGTTAGAGGACAGGGAGGTGTCCCTCTCTTTAGCTCAAGGGTCCTTCTGTGGCTGACAACCAGTATAAGGATCATCGGTGACCTGAGCCCCACTTTCCCATCTTAGACCCCCTTCTTATATTGTCTTTCTAATTGGCAAGCAGGACCATATCGTGTCCAAGGGTCTCCTGTGAAACATTTCCACAGCTTGCCCCTCCAACTAGACGCTTATTCATGTCTCCTTAATGAGAAACAAAACGATCTCTAATGAGCAATTACATAGCGACAGGACTGTTCCCATAACAAATTCTTCTGTGTGACAGAAACATCCATTGTGGAGAACATTGGGCAGACACTTCTAGACTGCACACAAAAAGCAGGTTGTGTTCCTGCACCTAGTCTGAATGAATAAGGGACCATCAGGGTTTGGGAAGAGTAGGAGCCGTATATAGGAGATTCTGGAAATTAATTAAACTCTCCTTCCATTGTTATCCATACACCATATGGATACTTTAATATAAGTGATTCCTGCCATTGGGGAAGACCCTGCCCCCTTCTCCCCAGCAGCATGCCTACAGAAATAAACATGAATATAGAAACGTGCAGTAACCCATGTCAACCAATCAGAAATTTCTTTAAATGTTCTGACTGCTTGAAGAAGCCAACGTGCAATCGGATTGGTTGATATTGGACACTGTGCTTGTGATTCATTAAACATCGCCTTGTATATGAAGCTATCTGCAGTAAGCCATTTCAAAGTACAGTTCATCTTTGCTGATCTCACTAAAGCCCCATTCACACATTAGGACTTAATAAGCCCAAATTTAAAGGTGATGTACTAAAGGCAAAATACTCAATAAAAAACGCAGAAGAGGTTGTAAAAAAAAAAAAAAAAAAAAAAAACATTTTCTCCGTTTCCGATTGGATATTGGATATATTACAAAATTAGGCAACATCTACATTTTATTAAATAGGACTCAGAAGATGTTCTCTTCTTTTCCAAATACAGGCAGGAAAAGGTACATAGGCGCTGCAGATGACCTATAACTTACTGCTGTGCAGAAGCCTTACCATATGGCCGTAAGGACTTCTCTATCCACCAACCTTCTGGCACAAGCTGGGTAGGGCAGCAGTGGCAGCTGTCCAAGGTACAGAGGAGAATTTGGGTGCGTTATCACATTGATTTTAAAAAAGGGACAATGAAAATGCAGTGAAGTGTACAAAGCGTGGATTAAACTAATAATATTATAAATTTTTAATTATTAATTGATAATATTTTTATACCAGAGCTGAGACTGCTGTGAGAAAAGCAGACCACAAATAAATCATGAGCTCGCCAATAAATCTCTACACTTGTATAATGGAATGGGATTAGTGAGAATATGAAGGATGCTACAACCTCGGGAATGTATTTGGACCTTTGGACTAGAGGGATGGGATACATTTTATTGTCTATTGTTTTAAATATGTAATGTTGGGTGTTGTATTGTATTTTTTTTGTGATATTTTTCTATGTATAAGTATTTGTTGGAAAAAAAATGCAATAGATAAAATATTGATTCAAAAATGGCATGGGTTTGTCTGAAGAGTGAATTGGGTTGGGTGTTACTGTAAACGTAATTCCCTAGTGGCACCTCTAGTCTTAGACTTTGTTGTGACCACTGTGCCACAGGCGCTTTCATGTATATGATATGCCCCAGTGGCATAAATGTCAGTGGTTGCCCCATGCTCTGTTGTCCCGGTGCCCCTGGTACCAACATAATAAAAAAAAATCACACACACAGCAATAGACGCCCTACACAGCTTTTCCCAATACTCAACAGCACTGCAAAATCCATGCCATACATTAACCTATCAATGCTGTGCCCACTGGCATTACTTCAGGGATTTACCACATGTATAGGGTAAATCAAAGTCACAATCACAGACAAAACATGGCTAAGGAAAGGTTTTAAAACACAAATTAAACACATATACATTAGGTCCAACTTGACTGTGTTAAACACAGGCTGGCAAGTCTGGAGGACAAGGTAACCACTTTAATAATTCATTCACCTATTTATTGAATAGCACCTTCATAATATTGTGCCACATCTGCCAACTAAGGGCAAACTCTGCCTGAAATAAGTAATGTGCCCTGTGGGGTGGATACCCTACTGCCCCTATGACCACTGCCAGACCCACCAAATGGCAGATGGAGAACACAATTTAAAAGACTGTGGGGAATCTCTGCCATTCTATAATGCCCAGTGTTCCAACCTTTCAGTCTTTATAAGCATATACAAATAGAAAACAAGAGCAAGGGACAATCTATCCAGGCATGCAGTATTATACATATAAAAAAAAGAGCATAACGTTATCTACCTATGTGGAGTGCAACAACACATGTCCATCTATATGGAGCAATATATACAGCAATATCTGTCTGTCTGCTCATACACCTATCTCTCTATATCTATAAATGACTGTATGTATATATAGATCTAGATAGACTGTATGTATGTATGTATGTATGTATGTATATATATATATATATATATATATATATATATATACATACACACACACACACACACACACACACACACACACACACACACAGTCTATGGGAAGCAGCAGTACCTTTTATAGGTCAGTAATGTGTCTCCTGTGTATAGAAGTACAGACCAGTATTTGCAGTACACATCTTTATTGCAAGATACAAAGTAACAATAGATAATGTTACTTTGTACAGAAAGAATAAGAAGTGTGCAGCAAACTCTTCAGGATCTCTCTCTCATATATATATATATATATATATATATATATATATATATATATATATATATATATATACATATACACACACACTTACTAGTAGTCATTCATTATCATTTTTTAATCAACCTTAATCTAGATTCCAATTCAAGATAAAAACACATTACAGTAAAATTGCATTAAAATATCTTTGTGCACCCATTAAAGGGGCGCCTGTCTTTATATCTATATATATATATATATATATATATATATATATATATATATATATATATATTTCTGTCCATGAGGGTGATTTACTGAAGAGGTTGATAATTAACTATTTGCGAATTTAGATTTGATTTCTCTCAATACACACTGTGCAAAAGAAATAAACAGGGATTTACCTTTCTCCTGATTGGATAATTAAAGTGAATCTTCACTCAATTATTAAGTGAAAATGATCAACAACTTTAGTAAATCAGCCCCAGTGTATCTATCTTGTGGTATCTATTATTATCTTTCTTTCTTTCATTCCTTCTATCTTTCTCTTTGTGTGTATATATATATTTATGTATTACAGTACATACATGTAATATCGATCTATCTATCTCTAGTCTCTCTCTCAAGTCTATATCTATCTATCTTTCTATCTCAATCTATCTATCTCTGGTCTATCTCTCTCTCGTCTCTATCTCTCTCTCATCTCAATCTATCTATCTATCTCTAGTCTATCTATCGATCTATCTAATTATCTTTATCTTGCCTCTCTAGTACAATATCATACACAAGTCAGATTATTTCCTCCTATCACATGCATCAAGGAAACACAATAACAATCTCATTGCCATTCCAATGTAACACAATGCAGTACACAGTACAAATCCATTCAGCAACTCCAAAGCAATTATTCTGCGACAAATACTGGATGATATCAATGTAAACATGCATTTCTTCATCCAACATATAAACCTCCAAATCGTCCATATCTACCATCAGCAAATACTAGAAACCAGCAGGTCACAATGCTGAACATAGCGATACAATATAACAAAGGGTAAATAATATAGAGTATATATGTGTGTACCCTGTGTCGGCTGGCCTGGCACTGATGTACCCGGGTACCACCCTGGTCGGGTCCCCCATGTGCCCGTCTGTCCGTTCAGCATCCTCAGCTTGTCATACATGCCATCTGCGCCCATCTGTTGCTTCTCGCTAGCCAGGTTGCGCAGCACTCGGTTTATCGAAGATACCTGCGGGGGGGAGATCGGGACAGTTCAAGTCATAGGTAACAAATCAAGTCCGATCATTAAAAAAAAATCGTTGAATGCCTTTTTAATTCTGTTTTGGTCGGTTCATACAACTTAAATCATTACAAGTTGTTTCCAGCTTCAGGGGACTTGAGTTACAACAGGCGCAATGTACAGCGCGTTTCCCCCCCACGCGTTTCCCCCAACCCGCGCTAACATCTCCCCCCCCCCCCCATTGACTTACACTAGGGATGTTGTCGTTGGTACAGACGCCTTCAGACAGCAACCTGTCCCGGATCTCCCAGGCAAAGATGGAGGGGCACTCTCGCTTATATTGGGCTATTTTGCTAACCACTTCTGGGGTGGCCACCCTGGGTTTGCTGCCCCCGATGGCTCTGGGCCTGATGGATCCAGTCTCGTAATACCTCCCCAAAATCTTACTCACGCAGCCGTTGGAGACCTGCACAGAGCAACGACACAAACCACATTATCAATAATTTCAAGACAATAGTACAATTTTATAGTAGGCATTAAACAATGACAAGCTTACGTTTTGACTATCCAGCACTTGAACTTTTGCATCTGCATGGCTCTATAATACAAAAATATACCTTCAATGGTACATGAGAACTTATGGCTTGGCTGATCATTTAACATTACTGTGGCCCTACACACTCTATTAAATCACTAAACAGTTAAATAAAAAAAAAATGAGAATTTTTTTTTC
Organism: Rana temporaria; assembly: GCF_905171775.1. Taxonomy (NCBI): domain Eukaryota; kingdom Metazoa; phylum Chordata; class Amphibia; order Anura; family Ranidae; genus Rana; species Rana temporaria. Next base: position 31,297,685 of record NC_053499.1, on the reverse strand, counting down.
TTTTAACTATCTAAACTGGAACTGATAAGAACAGTCCTAATTAGTCCTAAAAGAGGAGGGAGTAGTAAGAGCCAAAACATAGGAGTCTATGTAAAGAGGAGATCAACGCTAATCAATACAAAGGAGATCAACGCTAATCAGTACAGATGCACGTTTACAACATGCAAAGTTCATATAAATCTGACTATCAAATTATTATTATTAATATTTAAAAAAAAAAAAGGTAAAAAATACCTATTTTTTTATTATTATTATTATTATTATTATTCAAGCAGATGAATGCCGAATGAAAAAGCTGGAGGGGCAGCATTATAAGTCAAATGGGTATCACAGAAAGCAAACGGACTAAAAAGAAGAGCATTTGCGTTGAAAGTAACGTTTGTCACCTGAAGGATCCTGGAAATATCGCAAGGTCTTGCTCCACTGTGAGCCAGCTCTACGATCTTCTGCCTTGTAGAATCGGGCAGGGGTCTGCCGTTGACAAAAACGCCACCAAGCTGGTTAACACCGCTGTGACCTGGAGGAAAAGAGAAAAAAAAAATAAACGGTAGAAATGCGTCAACGCCTCAAACGCACTTAGACGCCCAATTAATTAATGATGAAAAAAAATATATAAAAGACACCTAAAAACTCTTCTCCGACCCCAAACATCGTCCTGCTCCAGCCATCCCATGCTCCAAAATGGGTCTACAAACTCCAACTCCAGCAGTTAAATAACAACCCCCCCAATCCGTTCCAACGCCTCCTACAAGCAGCCAACGCTGCTCACAACAAACTGTCAGCAAATGAGCCTAGGCACCGTTCTAAGGAAGTCCAGTAGTGAAATAAGCTCCTAAAGACCACCGGGTTCCTTAGCAGACCTTCTTATTTTAGGAGTTTGGGGTTTAAAAAAAAAAGAAATAAAGGTCCCCCAAACCTGAAGGGTGATCCCAGCTAGGAAGCCTTTCCCTGGAGAGGATGTGCTCTGCTCAGCTCGCAGAGGGCTGATAAATCGTCTTGCAGGAGCGCAGGCTTCTTAGCAAATAAATAAGCACCAAATATAGAAGAGAGGGGGAAAGTATGATGAGTCTTTCTGACATTTGTCTTTAAAATAAAGCTAGCTGCACGTCAAGTTTGAGCTTAATTTCTGGAAATAGGCGGAAGTCGCCCTAGATCATGCATGGGAGGCTAATTGAAAAGATCATTTGAAGTACTTGTGGCAGGCTTGTCACTTTATGACAGTCCTCTGCTTTTGAAAATTGCATCGTCAGGACAAATGCTACCATGATAAAAAACGACCCTTTCTAGCCGGATCTGAATATCACTCAGGCTCAGAGATAAGCCTAGCACGAGTTCCTTCCAAAAAAAAAAAAGAAGAGGTGGAGGGGCACAACTTTTATATCTTTAAAGGGATGTTGCACTTCTTATTACCTTCTATTTATTTTTTCTTTATATTTTTAATGAACCCATCAGACCACAATCTATAGGTCCCCAATGGTTCAAATTAGAGGAAAGACCACTTCTTGCCTGTAGATTATTTGGGATAGGGGGGGGGGGGGGGGGCACAACTTTTATATCTTTAAAGGGATGCTGCACTTTTTATTACCTTCTATTTATTTTTTCTTTATATTTTTAATGAACCCCTCAGACCACAATCTATAGGCACCCCTTGGTCAACAATGGGTCAAATTAGAGGAAGGACCACTTCTTGTCTGTAGATTATTTAAGGATTGGGGGGGGGGGTCACAACTTTTATATTTTTAAAGGGTGTTTATTATAAAAAAAAAACTGCCACTTCCTATTATCTTCTATTTTAAATTTTAGCTTTGTATTTTCCATTAACACCACAATCTTTAGGCACCCCTTGGTCATCAATGGGTCAAATTAGAAGGACCATTTCTTGCCTGCAAATTATTTAGGGATTGGGGGCTCAACTTTTATATTTTTTAAAGGGATGCTGCACTTCTTATTACCTTCTATTTAGTTTTTCTTGTATATTTTTAATGAACCCCTCAGACCACAATCTATAGGTCCCCAATGGTTCAAATTAGAGGAAGGACCACTTCTCGCCTGTAGATTATTTGGGATAGGGGGGGTCACAACTTTTATATTTTTAAAGGGATGTTGCACTTCTTATTCCCTTCTATTTAATGATGTCTCTATATTTTTAATGAACCCTTCAGACCACAATCTATAGGTCCCCAATGGTTAAAATTAGAGGAAGGACCACTTCTTGTCTATAGATTATTTGGGATAGGGAGGGTCATAACTTTTATATTTTTAATGAACCCCTCAGACCACAATCTATAGGCATCCCTTGGTCACCAATGGATCAAATTAGAGGAAGGACCACTTCTTGCCTATAGATTATTTAAGGATTGGGGGGTCACAACTTTTATAGTTTTAAAGGGTGTTCATTATAACAAACTGCCACTTCCTATTATCTTCTATTTTAATTCTAGCTTTGTATTTTTCATTAACAGCACAATCTTTAGGCACCCCTTGGTCATCAATAGGTCAAATTAGAAGGACCATTTCTTGCCTGCAAATTATTTAGGGATTGGGGGCTCAACTTTTATTTACTTAAAGAATGTTCATTATACAAAACTGGAACTTTCTACTATCTTCTATTTTAATTATAACTTTATATTTTTTTATTGACACCTCACTCTGTAGGCATCCCTTGGTCATCAATGGGTCAAATTAGAAGACCGACCACTTCTTGCCTGCAGATTATTTAAGGATTGGGAGCTCAATTTTTATTTGCTTAAAGAATGTTCATTATACAAAACTGGAACTTTCTATTATCTTCTATTTTAATTATGACTTTGTATTTTTCATTGACACCTTGGTCATCAGTGGGTCAATTAGAAGAAAGACCACTTAGAAGAAAGACCACTTAGAAGAAAGTCCACTTTCTGCCTGGGAAGTATATAAGGATGGGGGGGGGGGGGCACCATTTTTATATTTTTAAAGGATGTTCATTATACAAACTGGCACTTCTTGTTACCTTTCTATTTTAATTCCAACTTTATATATTTTTTCATTACAACCCCCACACCCCAATCTATAGGTATCCCTTGATCATCAATTAGTCAAATTAGAAGAACAACCACACTTTTTGCCTGAGAATTATCTAAGGAGGGGGGGGCTACAACTTTTATATTTGTAAAGGATGTTCTGTATACAAACTGGCACTTCCCATTTATTTGAATTCCAACTTTTAATTACAACCTCCACACTATAACCTATAGGCATCCCTATGTCATCAATATGTCAATTTGGAAGATTGGCCACTTCTTGACTGCAGATTTAAGGACAATGTCACAATTTTTATATTTTTAAAAGAGTTTCATTATACAAACTGATACTTCCTACTATCTTCTGTTAAACTACTATAGCTTTATATTTTCCATTAGCCCCCTCACACCACAATCTATAGGCATCCCTTGGTCATCAATGGGTCAAATTAGAATAGAGACCACTAGTAGATTTTTTTAAGGATGGGGGGGTGGCATCATAACTTATATATTTTAAAGGATGTTCCTTATACAAACTGGCACTTCCTATTACTGTCTATTTATTGCTAGCTTTATATTTTTCATTATCCCCCTCACATCACAATCTATAGGCATCTATTGGTCTTCAATGGGTCAAATTAGAAGAGGGACCACTTCTTGCTTGCAGATTATTTAGGAATTATTATTAAGGATAATATATATATATATATATATATATATATATATATATATATATATATATATATATATATATATATTTTTATATTTATATTTTTCATGAACCTCCTCACACCACAATCTATAGGCATGCCTTGGTCATCAATAGGTCGAGATAAAAGTGGGACCACTTCCTGCCTAAAGGTTAGAAATATGAGCATTTAACAACGTGGATTTCAGTTAGGTGTAAAGATATGTTTGAGGGGGTCATTAAATACAGAATTATTATTATCATTATTTAAGGGTGGGGAAAAAACTTTTATATTTTTACAGCAGGATGTTCACTATTCAAACTGCCACTTTTAATTACATTCTTTTTAATTCTATACTTAAAATATTTTTTATTAACCCCTCACACCACAATCTATAGACATCCCTTGGCATCAATGGGTCAAATTAGCAGAGGGACCACTTCTTGCCATCAGACTAGATAAAGCATAATACAGGGGGGGGGGGGTCCTTTCATTGAGAAATATTATGAATTTGTTAAGGATGAAAGTGCACAAGTTTCTCAATTTTATAGGGTGGAACTGCACAACTTTTATATATTTTATAAGGATAGTGGGGCACAACTGCCATTTGTAAGGGTGGAGTGGCACATCTGACATTTGTAAGGGTGGAATGGCACAACTGTCATTTGTTTAAGAGTGAAGGAGCACAGGTTTATATATATATTTTTTTAAAGAATAGAAGGGCACAACTTTAATATTTTTAAGAGTCAAGGGTTATAACTGCCTTTTTTAAGGGTAGAGGGGCACAACTGTCATTTTTTTTTAAGAGTGAAGGAGCATGGGTCTTATATTTTTTGAAGGGCGGAAGGGCACAACTCTAATATTTGTTAAGAGTCAAGGGGTACAGCTCTCATTTTTAAGGGTGGAGGGGCACAACCGTCATTTTATAAGGGTAAAAGGCACAGGTTGTATTTTTTAAGGGTGGAGGGACACAACTTTCATATTTTTTAAGGGTGAGGGGGCCCAACTGTAACTTTTAAGAGTGGAGGGGCACAACTGTCATTTTTAAGGGTGAAGGGGCACAGCTGTCATTTTTAAGGATGGATGGGCACAACCGTTAATTTTCTAACAGTGAAGGCACAAGTTTTATTTTTTTTTAAGGCTGGAGGGGCACAACTTTCATATTTTTTTAAGGCTGCTACTTCCCATTCCTTTTTTTTTTAAATTCAAACTTTATATTTTTAATCAGTATCTATAAGCATAGCTTGGTCATTAATTAGTTAAAATAGTGACCACTTCTTGCCTGCAGATTATTGACAAGGAAAAAATGAAAGTTAAAAGCAATGCGGATTTCAGCTAGAGGTAAAGCATTGCACTCTTTAATAAATGAGCTGGAAAGAAGGGTGTCTTTACATTCAGAATTTTTTTTTTTTAAGGGGTACAGCTATTAAATATATTTTCAAGGCTGAAAAGGACAGAACATGTATTTTTTCTTTAAGGGAGATTAGCTATAAAATGTATATTTTATATTTTGATTAACCCCTTACACCACATTCTATAGGCATCCCTTGGTTTATCACAGTGGGGCAAGTTAGAAGTTGTACCACTTCTTGCCAGAAGGTACAAGGAAAATGAGGGTAGAGGCAATGCAGATTTGGCTTGGACGTAGAGAATTTAGTAAATTAGGCGAGTGAAGGGGGCTTTACATTTAAAATTACTTTTACCTTATAGGATTGATTTGTAGATACCCTCTTGACAGCCTGCAACCCCAATCCTCACAATAAGCTGACATTTTAACCCCCTCTTCACTATATATATATATATATATATATATATATATATATATATATATATATATATATATATATATATATATATATATATATAGTTTTTAAGGGTGAAGGGGCACAGCTGTCATTTTTAAGGATGGATGGGCACAACAGTTAATTTTCTAACAGTGAAGGCACAAGTTTTATTTTTTTAAGGCTATAGATATATATATATATATATATATATATATATATATATATATATATATATATATATATATATATATATATATATATATATATATATATATATATATTTATTTGTGCCCGTAGAATCAGCTCAATGTTATCCTATGAGTCCATTCACATTAGGACGCTGGTTCTTCTTTCTGATTGGAGTTGGAGGCAGAAAATACATGAAACTCTCCTAAACTCATCAAGACTTTGTACAAAAAAAAATGCTCTATATGAGCGTTTTTTTTACTCCAAATAGAACAGACTTTTTTTTCTTTTCTTTTTCTTTTTTTTTTTAAGCCCAGTGTGCATGGAGCAGAGTTTAGGAGAGTTTTGCGTTTTTTTCTGCCAGAAGCTCCAATCAAAAACGCAAACCAGAAGGGTTTTTTTTTTCTGCCTCTAAACGCTGAGCCTAAAATATGGAAATGGAGACAGCGTTTAGGTTTGTGATTTTTTTCCCCCACCGTTTTGGTAAATTGCTCTTATTTTATTCTTATTTTGCTTGGGGGTTGTACCTTATTTTAATATTTTAACAACACAACTGCAATCACCCCAACTCTAAACAAAGAAGGGCAAAAAGTTTAGGACAGACCAGGAAAGCTTAGAAACAAAAAGTATTTAGATAAAAAAAAAAAATAGATGACATTTTCTTGATCTGAGAAGAGAGAAGGGAAATTCTAACTTTTGACGTGTCTAATTTGCGCCTATTTTAAGCGATATTTCGAAAATATTAGCGCCAGAAAGAGCGAAGAGTGATGGAGACGCCACGACTGTCAGCTTTCCATTCAAGTCGCCCCACAAATTTGTCGACAATAAAAATCCACTTATTGACTTTTAATTTTTGCTGCAGGCACCTGTCCCCCGCACTCCATCCCCTGCAGGAATGTCATTTGCCGCGACCATTTATCAACTTACAAATGACACTGACAATGGCGAAAACTCCAAATTTCACTTAAAAGGTTAAAGTCTTCATCATGATCTGATTTCCCTCGGGAGGGCTAAGGACTGCGGCTCTCTGGCGATCATTAGCCACTCCTAAACAGCTAATAAGAAAGCATATGCTCCTGATTTGGAGCCCCTGGATTTTTTTTTTAGACCCCCAGGAATTGTTGTCATACAAGCCAGCGATGACCTTAACGCGAGCCACCCCAAAATAATCATACAAAAAATAACAGGGGGGGGGGGGCTCGACCGATAAAGATCGGCACAACCAGACACCTTGTAATGACATTTTCCGACACAGATTGCCCATTAAAGAGCACACTTTATAGGTCAAACCGTGAATATACAAGACAAATTAGTGCTATGTTCTATTTTTCGAGGGCATTAACCCTTCCTATGCCATCAATTTATATATATATATATATATATATATATATATATATATATATATATATATATATATATATATATATATATATATATATATAAGTATAAAAAAACAGCCTTATAGATCAACAATTTGCACCCAGCTTTCTGCTGTGTAACAT